>NC_141909.1:49743333-50046363 GCF_057802395.1 Ceratotherium simum simum
CAAAAATCCCTGGGAGGAGGATTTTGGGCAAAATTACCCTCAGCTGAGAAACGCTTAAGTAGAGTAATTGGCTTGTAGTTTTATCACCATGTTTACTGTTAGTTTATTTGAACAACTCTGGGGTCTTGGTACTGCAAAATCCCAGAGTGAATGGGGCAAAGTCCAAAAAGTCTTCAACTTATTTCTGACAAATATGAAGAATGGAGAAAATTCATATGAAAACATTGGGCAACTATCCATTCTCCAGTTCCTCCTGTTTATGGGTATTTTTTTTCTTACAGGTGTTGTACACATATTTATTTTTGTGTGATTGAAATTGCTGCTAGTTCTCTGTTTGCCTGTAAAGAAGAAAAGCTTTTACCCCTTTCTCAAAGAAGCAGTGTAATTAACCAATTACAATGGTGTATTTATAACTGCAACCATATGTAACTGTGGACAGATTTGAGGGACACTTGGAAATTACATAATCATCCAAGTCTGTCATTCATGTATATTACACACACAAACTATTTTAAATAGAGAGAGCCTTGCTCATAGAGAAGAAAAAATACAAATAGGTATAAAGCTAGCAACTAGAAGTAATAAAATATAGTTAGGAAAATATCTGTACAGCATTTTTAATACTTGATTAATAAGTGAAAATTTACATCTGGATACAAATTTATGTAATAACCTTAAGCAAGATAAATTATTGAACAAATAAGACTGGATTGAAAGATTTTCTTAAAATGGAACTATATATCTTTTTCTTGAATATATCCTAGTATAAAATATAATACTATATATATTTAATTTTATATAAGTCTTTGAGATTCTTTCCTAATGAAAAATCTAATTGTTTTGAACTTCCTACAGTTTTTCTACATTGGCTTCATGGGTCAGAGAAGTTATTAATGTTTCTACAAAATGTGTAAAGTCGTGAGAATATAAACATATACATTCAATTAAATTGACTTATGAAAATAAATGTACATATCAAACTGATTATTTCTGGTTAATTTAGCTATTTCAAGAGCTGTCTGTGTAAAATTTTTCATAGCTGTCCCTATGACAAACTTATATACAGGAATTGTGTTGCTCTAAAATTTACACTTAAATATAACTTCCTAAATCCTTTAATCAGCTTAAGATCTTGGGTTAATATCTGAAATGAGTTAATTAACAAATGGTCTTTGGTTTGATGAAAAACGTTTAAAGAAAATTAAAATCATAGAAAAAGAGAAAAGAATAATAAGTTATTGAGCAGTGCCTTTATTTGCTTTTATAGATAATATGTACATCGAAATAAATGCCTTTTCTTGTACTATAAATATAAGGTTAATCATATCTTGAAACTAAGTTCAAAAGCTTTAAATAACATTGCTATCTAACTATATATATTTGTATGTGTACATGTATGTAGGTATATGTATATATAAATAGATATGTAGATAGGCACTTAAATATGTATGTACTTATATATATGCATGTTTAAAATATTAATGTAAAAGCTTATTAAAGTTAATAATTTTAAAAATTTTGTGTGTAATAAAAAGAAGAGGATGGATAGTTCAAACTTGGCTTCAGAATATTTAATGTTATTAATAAGTCATAGTAAAAAGTTTTGATCACCCCATCGAGATAGCACCTCACACCCATTAAGATAGTTACTATTAAAAAAAAACCAAACAAACAGAAAATAACGAGTGTTGGTAGGGATATGGAGAAATTGGAATCCTTATATACTGTTGGTGGGAATGTAAAATAGCGCAGCTACTATGGAAAAAGTATGGTGGTTCCTCAAAAAATGAAAGATAGAATTACCATATGATCCAGCAACTTCATTTCTGGGTATATACTAAAAAGAATAGAAAGCAGGGTCTTGAAAAAATATTTGTACACCCATGACCATAGTAGCATTATTCGCAATAGCCAAAAGTTGAAAGCAACCCAAGTGTTCATCAATAGATGAATAGATAAAAACAGTATGATATATTCATATAGTGGAATATTATTCAGCCTTAAAAGGAAGGAAACACTGACACATGCTACAACATAGATGACCTAGCAGACTTTAGGCTAAGTGAAATAAGACATTTACAAAAGGCAAATACTGTATGATTCCACTTATATGAGGTATCTAGAGTAGTCAAATTCATAAAGAAAGTAGAATGGTGGTTGCCGAGGGCTGGGGAGAGCCGAGAATGAGGAGCTCTTGTTTAATGGATATGGAGTTTTAGATTTGCAAGGTGAAAAGTCCTGAAGATCTGTTTTACAATTATATGAATATACTTAACACTACTGAACTGCACACCTAAAAATGATTAAGATGGTAAATTTTATGTAATGTATATTTTACCACAATTTTTAAAAAGTTATTATTTGTGTGCTGTAAAATCTGCCCAGATAGTACAGGTTTCTTTTCTCATTATAATATTTTATTTCAAAAGCCCGTTGACTTTAAGTCAATATTTATCATGCTTTTAAATTACTTTTTGAAAAATAGGAACAGAAGTTTCTCACGCCTGCAGGAGCTGATGTTACTTTTAATGAGGCTACTAAGCCAAGTCATTCACCTGCGCTTCACTCAACCTTTCTCTTGTTTCTTTTGCCTTACCCTACATTCAGAAAAATAAAACTGGCAAGGTGTTTTTAACACCAAAAATAATCTTTTTTTCTCCCAATGGCCAAAATATGAAAGGCTGTTCCTTCAACTTGTAAACACTGGCTTGGCACTCAGGAGTAAGACGAAAATTGAAAGACCTGGGTATATTTCCTAATTCTTAATTAGCAACATTGTTTATTTAATAGATAATGGGATAAAAGTTATCAATAAAAAAGAGAAATTCATCCTAAAAGGTGAGTCAATTTTATACCAAAAATAATGATATTAATAAGAACATATTTCAGAGATTTAACACTAACAGGCCCTGGAGATTTGGTAAGGACCTCACTGTATCTATTTATCAAATACTTTCAAAAATGGTTGTTTATTATATCAACAAGAGAGTCTACTCTTATCTAAATTAATAAATGTTGATCTCAAAAAAATAATAATAACCACTCTTTCCTTTTTTTTAATAAACAGGTTGTTTCTGCTCTCCTCTCACCTTGTGTCACATTACTTTCTGTCTTGGGGTTTCTTAGATGAAAAATATCAAAAGACGGTCTCAGAGAAAAGGACTGTAACAAGTACCCTTGATTATTAATATTGCAAAGAAGAGATATCTGGTATAAGCTAATATTGCCACCATGAACAATAACTGTATTACTGAGGCGGGGAACTGAGTCAAGACTTCCAAGACTCTTGTCCAAAAACAGATGACTTTGTGAAAGCAGAATCAAGACACAGATCCAGGGCCAGTCCCGTGGCTTAGCGGATAAGTGCGCGCGCTCCGCTGCCGGCGGCCGGGGTTCAGATCCCCGGCGCCCACCAACGCACCGCTTCTCCAGCCATGCTGGGTCCGCGTCCCACATACAGCAACTAGAAGGATGTGCAGCTATGACATAGAACTATCTACTGGGGCTTTGGGGGGAGGGGGAAATAAATAAATAAAATCATAAAAAAAAAAAAAAAAGACCGATCCAGCGGATTGGGATTAATCACACAGGAATGAGTGAAACTGATTAAGGAAAATTGTTTGTGATCATTTATTTTGAAATGTGATTTCTTTTGCCCTCAAGTATGTATATGTGGTATAAAAAACAATTTCCAGTTTATTTTTTTTCCAGAGGCTAGTTTTTCTTCAGTCTTGAAGGACTCAGCTCCTTACAAGGGCTTTGGCAGAGGTTATAGGGCCACACCCAAAGGTCTGAATCAGGGTGGGGGTGTTGGTTCCTGACTACCTTGCTGTGAATGACACAACTCGTACAGTAATGTAGTTTCACATACAGCTTGGGCAACACATAGGCATCGTACTCATTTTGGAGTGTCCCTGATGGCAGTGGCCTCTACTATGTTTCAGATGATGAAATTCTTAACGGCCCTTTTTGGCATGACCATTGTTCTTTCCTTTCTTTGTCATCTTGGAAGCAAAGACCTGACAAAAGGTGAGATATTGTTTTTCATATTCTATTTTCTCATAGGCACTTGAGGAAAAAAATATATTTTTAATCTATCTATCTTTCACCTTAATTTAGCAGACAACATCTGCCCTCTCTGGATGGCAGGCAGTTTTAACAAATCCCTCACGATTCATGAACTATGTCTGTGGAAAATCTTAATGTAGGTTGTAAGACAAGAAAACATTTAAGGGTGTAAAGAAATGACTCTGTAGAATATAGAATTAATTTGCTGGCCTTATTTGCCAATGACCAATAACATACACAGAGCTTTTACTCAGGCCCTTTATTTTCAAAACGATATAATTATTTACATATGTTTAAACAATGTATCTCTATTTCCACCATCATGCTCTATTGCTTGTGGAGCCTCAGCCTTAGGGCCGGTAAAAAATAATAATCCCTGTTTGCAAAGTCCCAAGATAGAAGTTAACCTTGTATACTTAATATCCTCTGGCTTTATACTTAACTGACAATACAATGAGGCATGTTAGTTAACATAACTTGCTGCATCTGTGTAAATGAATTAGTCAAATAGAATAGAATAGACACAATATATTGCTTAAATTCGCAGACTATGTTAAGTAACCACTGCTGAATTAGTGTAATAATATTAGTTGTTGTACGAATATCGTTAGTAATTTTGATTTTACATGTATGCTATTAAGTGAATCTATGTCTAATTCCCATTACCTGTAAAATTGGGTGAAAAAAACAGGTGAGCCAGGCAGAAATATTTTTAACAATCTTAGCACAAAAGCACAATAAATCCACTCTATTTGTGATCAGGAATAATGTTTAGATATTATTTAAGATCACAGGTTTCACTGTTGAAGATAAACCAAATCTTGGAGAAAAAAGGCGTACATGTGAATGTGTGACTTGTTGTCATGCTGCAGCATTTTCTAGTAAGTGCAGCAAAGGGTCATATGATTCTCAAGAAATGTAACTTTTTTTTCAATATTATTTTATTATTGAGTATGTGTTTTAAACTATTGAGAGATAGAGGTTATTTTAAGAAGGCTTAAAAATGTGTTCATTTTATTCCTGTCTAATAGAGAAGATACCAAGATATTAGACTTTTGTTTTCCATAGCACATTATCTAAATTAGCTGTGGGAGACAATTAATTATCTATCTAGTCTTTCCCATTTCTACATATTTTGAGAGGAAGGCACCCTTTGTAGTGATTACCTTTTCCAGGGAGTTGTATAGTAAACAGACTTGGAAGACAGAGATAGTGTCTTCCTCTGGAGTAAAGTGAAAGGAGATATTTATTTACAGCTTTCACAGGTAGCAATGGTGTCTCCCTCTGGAGAAAGAACAGTTGTGATTACTGCCCATTATCAAAAGACTGGGGGTCTCTAAACTGAGAATCCTTCTATCAGGCAACCCACTCTGTGAAGGTGTTATCTAACTAAGACTGGCTTAAGGGGCCTCTCAACTTGACTAAACTTTAGACAAGTTTCTTCCAGACTCTAGGCCCCTGATCTCTCTTTTCTTAGATCATTTACTTTAGAAAACTTGTCATTGTAAATTCTTTCTGTGTGCCCCTTTGAGATGTAAATCTTCTCCCAGTCTCTTGCCAGTTTTACAACTGTCTTTCTCAAGGACCTGAGAGCCATCCCTTTGAAATGCATCAGGAAAGATGGAGCCCCTATCTCCCATCCTGTGTGGGTAGGAGCCTAACTTAGATAAGCACCAATTAACAAACACAGTTGGCCTCATCACACTGACCACCTCCCAGCTAATGTCCTGCAGTATTTTTCCACTAACCATAGAACTTAAAATCTCTCCTCCCTTTTCTTTCAATAGAGTTGAGTTCAATCTTTCTCCTTTCTTGCAATAGATTTGCTCTTTTTCCTGATGCCTTGTCTAGGGATTGAGCAAAGACGTTCAGAGAGCAGAGGGGCTCCTCAAGGAGGATTGCAGAGAAGAAACCCTCTGGCTCCCATATGGGGATTGTGCTCAGAATTGCCTTTTTCTACTCTTTTACAGCAGTCTTGAATACAGTCTGCCTTGCTTGTTAAACCTGTCTAGTGCTATTTTTCTTTGACACAGCCAACTTCCGTCGTGTTGCTTCGAATTGGTATCAGAGCTCACGGAACTGTTTTAAAAAATGCTGTATTCTGATTATTGATATTTCTGTGAGTAATTAACTGTCCTCTGTCTTTGACCAAGGAGTCTCATGTGTTCTACAAGCATTCATGAAACTGTGGCTACTAAGTTGTTAGGTTGCAAGTACGATAAAATTCTTAGACTCTTCATAGTTCTTGAAACTAGCAATCACATTTCAGCATTTCTTTCCACATTGACTGTATAAGTCCTAGCTCCTCATATCCAATTTTAATAAGCTCTGTCATCCTGCTGGTTCTCTCATTAATGAGTTGTGTGACACTGACACATGCTCATTTTCTATTTGTATGACCATGACGATGTTAACAATTTGAGGACTGTGTTCTTCTTATAGTGTTAATATGCCAATGTCCACCTATCATTTTCAATGACCTAATTCACATAAGAAGACATTTTTTTTAAGTGTATGGCTGTTTAGATGCCATAGAATATGGGGAAAATTCAGTTCCTTAATTGTTTCAGCCTGTTTGTTTGCAGGAGGCAAACTGGTACAAGATATTTCACCATGCCTCATTGGTATGCAAGTAGTGATCTCTTACTGCTCTTATTAAGCATTAAAAAGCCATAAAATTATTCCTTCTATACTAAGAGATGTACTTGATTTTCAGTTCTTGAAACATTTTAGCAAATGCCTTTTAGTGTGTGTTCCTTGATGAGATAGTGACTAGTGACTCAGTGTCTGCTATGTACTTAGCTACTCATTGAGGATATAGTAAAGAACAAGAAAAGCCCATGCTAATGGAATTTAAAAATATGCAGATGTTTTCATTTGATAAAAGTCAATAAATGTATTTCAAAATGTAAATTATGATGGATAAAATAATCCTAAATTTTTTCCTTAATATAATCTAGCTCATGTGGCAGGGATTCTAGGTCGTGAACATTGTCATAGAAAGGAGCATAGTCAGGAAGGAAACATAAATCCTTGTTTTGTTCAAAAGACATAGAGAAAGCAATGATACCAATTCTGCACAATGTCTTCCAGAAAACAGAAATAGAGGAAATAATACCTAAATCATTCTATGAGGGCAGCATTACCCTACTATCAAAACCAGATAAAGACATTAGAAGAAAGAAAAACTACAAAGCAATATCTCTCATGACCACAGATGAAAACAAAAAACAAAACAAAAACCTACTTTAAAAAAATATTAGGATGGGGCTGGCCCAGTGGTATAGCAGTTAAGTTCGCGTGCTCCGCTTCGGTGGCCCAGGATTCACAGGTTCGGATCCTGGGTGTGGATGGATGCACAGCTTGTCAAGCCATGGCATCCCTTTATATGGCGTCCCATATAAAGTAGAAGAAGATGATCATGGATGTTAGCCCAGGGACAATCTTCCTCAGCAAAAAGGGGAGGATTGGCATCTGATGTTAGTTCATGGCTAATCTTCCTCACACACACATAAAAAAATAGGAAAATGAGTCTAGCAATGTATAAACTGAATTATATACCATGACAACATGGGATTTATTTCAGATATGCAAGTCTGATTACACACTGAAAAAATGATCAGTGTAAATCCACCACATCAATAGGATAAAGAAGAAAAATCATATGGTCACATTGATTCAGAAAAAGCATTTGACAAAATGCATCATCCATTTATAATAAAAATGCTCAGCAAACTAGGAATAGGGGAGAACTTCCTCAGCTTGATAAAGAATATCTACAGAAAGCCAACAGCTAACAAAGTTAGTGGTGCGAAACTGGACATTTTCCCCTTAAGATCATGAATAAGGCAAGGATATTCTCTCTTACCACTCCCTTTCAAATTCGTATTGGAAATCCTAGACAGTACAAAAAGACAAGAAAAATAAATAATAGATATGCAGATAGCAAGGGAAAAAATAATACCATCTTGTTTTGTAAATTTCATAACTGTCCATGTAGAAAATCCCAAAGAATCACCATAAAAAGACCCAATGCTAACAAAAGTGTATTGCTAGGACACAGGTTATTTTATAAAAGTCAATTATTTTTCTATTTAAGAGTAGTAAATAATTAGAATTCGAAATTAAAAAAAAAACAAAATCATTTATAATATTACCAAAAAATGAAATACTTAGATATAATTATAACAAATTATGTACAAGATCTAATAAAGGATGTATATCCAAAACATACAAAGAATTCTTAAACTCCACAAAAAACAAACAATCTACTAAAAATATCTGAACAGACATCTACCAAAGAGGATGTACAGATGAAAAATAAGCATATAAAAAGATGCTCAACTTTATTCATCACTGGGGAATTGCAAGTTAAAACAGCAGTAAAATACCACTGCACACCTATTACAATGGTTAGAATTTTTTTTTTTACTCAACAATACCAATTGTTAGTGAAGGTGTGGAGCAAAAGGAATTCGCATTTACTACTGGTAGAAATGTAAAATGATTCCAATTTGGAAGACAGTTTTGGAATTTCTTACAAAGCCAAACTTGTCTTACCATACAATCCAGCATTCATACTCCTAGGTATTTACACAATTGATTTGAAAACTTACGTTCACGCAAAACCTGCATAGGAATGTTTATAGCAACTTTATTTATAATTTCAAAAACTGAGATCAAATAAGATATCCAAAATAGCTGAATAAATAAATTGGTACATACATATGATATAATATTATTCAGTGTTAAAATATGTGAGCTTTCAATTAGTGAAAAGATATGGAGGAATCTTAGAAGCACATTGTTAAGTAAAAGAAGCTAGACTGAAAAGTCTACATAATGTACCATTCCAATTATATGATATTTTGGAAAAGCTAAAACTATAGAAACAGTAAAAAGATAAGAGGTTTCCAGGGGCATAGCAGGGGAGAGAAATGAATAAGTGAGACACAAGGGATATTTAGGGTGGTGAAAATAGTCTTTATGAGACTGTAATGGTGGATACATGATATTTATGTATTTTTCAAAATCAATAGGATTTTACAGCAGAAAGAGCAACCTAAGGTATGTTGGTTAATAAAAAAATCATTTAAGAGGGAGGAGAATCTCAGGAAGAAATACAAACTGTGAAGAGAGAATTAAACTGTATGGCAAATACATGAAACAACCACAATAAGGGCAGTACAGGGGTGGGCGGTTGGGGGTGGGGACAGGTGCTCATCTAAGTAATTTTAGAAATGTGTAGAGCCTTGAAGAAGTGAGGATAAAAGAAAAGGCACATATGCATTGTAAACTAGTTGATAAAGTTGCTTCCTTTGGGGTATGGGTTAACAATTCTGATACTGCTATACATGTATACTGAAATTGAACAAATAAATGGTTTCCAGATGGTGGGAATACTGTCTCACTTTTGGAGTGGGAATTTACAGATCCTCAAGGGAAGAAGGCTAGAATTAGCCATTTTTTGGGGTTAGAGGTGAAAACATCAGTGAAATAAAATTTTCCTTAATATAGTTACAGATGGTTTATACAAAATGTTTATGCATATTTTTATATACAAGTTAGTGTACATGTATATATTTCTTTGTCAGATGAGATGGTCTAAAATGAGCCATCAGTAGCAATGAGCATACCTAGAGTTCAGATGTTGGTTTCTAATACCATTCTCTGATAAAAAGAACCAGGGTTCCTAAGAGAAATCACTGATTCAAAGACTGAGGCAAGAAATTTACAAGATGAGCCTGGAGCATCTTATAGCACTAAGTTAAAAACAAATACTAAAAGTAAAAAAGGCAAATAATCAAAAAACTACATGGATGGCAGCATGTCAAAAGGGTATATTAGCTAAATGAAAGATTTCCAATGTCCAAATACAGAACCATTTGAGAAATAAAATAAAGTAGTATTTCATTATAACCCAAAGAATAAATTAAATATCCTGGTATCCATACTCACACAAAGAGATGTTTGAGTAAATAAGTAACTGTGTAAGAAGAGACAAATATTTCGTGCAAAATAATTTCAAATATTTCATGTGGATATTCTACACTTAATAAGGTAGAGCAAACGCCCCACTCCTTCTAAGTGGGCTGTGCACATGACTTCTTTCCAAAGAGTACAGTATGAAAAGAAGGACTAGAAGAGAAAATTCCACTGAAAAACAGTACCTGAGGCAAGTGATCAAGGTTTACATCAGCAGTGATGAGTCATCTTGGTAATATGCATCCTAGATATATTCTGATAAGAATGCACTTTCCACTGTGGCCTTCCTCCTCAAAACACATTAACCCAGTCTAATAACAAGAAAAACATCAGACAAATTTTAATAGAGGGACATTCTACAAAATATCTGACCAATACTCCTCCAAAATGTCAAGCTCATCAGAAACAAGGGATGTCTGAAAAACTCTCACAGCCATGAGGAGCCTAAGGATACACGAAAACTAAATGCAACATGGTATCCTAGATGGAATTCTGGAACAGAAAAAAGACATTATGGAAAGACTGAGGAAATATGAGTAGAGTATGGACTTTAATTAATGTAATATATAAATATTGTTTCATTAATTGTGAAAAATGTACCATACTAATATAAGATGTTAATAACTGAGGAAACAATTGGACACAGGGTATATGGGAATTCTCTGTACTATTTTTGCATTTTTTTCATAAATCTAAAACTTTTCTAAAAAAAATTGTTTATTAAATTTTTAACGCATGTGCATCAGAAGGTAGCATGGTTCAAAGGAGTATGAGAAAAATACAATGAAGAAATATGGATATGGAAAGTTTCCTTTAAAAATAGAAAAAGTTTCTCTCTTTTTCTAGTTTCTTGGGCTAGAGGGGTAGAATCGTGGGCTCACGTGTTTCTCTGTGTGTGTGTATGTGTGTGTGTGTGTGTGTGTGTGTGTGAGAGAGAGAGACAGACAGAGAGAGAGAGGGAGGGAGGGATAGAGGATCCCAAAGAAAAACGGACTATTACTCTGTTTTCCAAGCAAGACTTGTGATACAAATGAATACTATCTCAAAAAACATAATATATTACATGGTATTAGTATATTCCCAGTTAAGACAATAGCTCACAAATCAAGGGAGGGAGTTAGACTTAGGTGACAAGTAAGTTATCCAACTAAGCAATTATTTGTAATGCAAATTAAGTTGAGCTGTAAACAGAATTATATTTCTAAAACCTCTGAGTTTTGAAACTGAAATTATAAATCATGATAAAGGGGGCTGACTAAATCTGATTATAATAGGGTATTTGATCTTTTTCCTTTAAATTACTCTCCTACTTTATTAAATAAAACATTAACATTTTGGCTGAGTTTCCAAGATTACCCAGACAGGTTTTCTAGCTGTATTTAAGGTTAGAAATTTCATACTTTGTGTCTACTCAATTTGAAATTTTAAACCACAGTTGCTTTTCAATATTATAGGTCCAAATATTCTATTCTAATATCTTACAATATATTTAAAATTAGAATTATTTTATATTTTTTTAATTTTTAGCTATATCCTTCAAATTTTCAAAAGTATTTGTTATTAGTCAACATATATTATGATCTCCTTGTTCTTTAATTACAACCACAACAAAAACACTGATGAGAGGGATTACCATAAGGCAAAAATTGTAAAAAATAGTATATCATAAATATTAAAATTAAAACTATAAATGTTGCATTTTATAGTATCATTAAATATAACAAGTAATTAGGAAAATAATTTATAAAAGTTTGTAAGACCTCTTCACTGAAAACTGCAAAACATCATTAACCTATATTAATGAAGACCTAAGAATAGTCAGGGCAATGATAAAGATGAACAAAAGCCAGACTAACAGATATCAATCTCTGCCGTCAAACTATATTAATTAAAAGAATATGATACTATTGTAAGTTTAGACAAACTGACAAATGTAACAATAGAGAGATTCCAGAAATGCACTTGCTTATAAATGGCCACTTGACTAGGGCCAATATAATGCTATCAAAGAGAAAATAATGCTCTTCATATAATAGTAACAACTCAATTCTATATTTATATGGGAAAAAAATCTTAACCCTTACCTTAGACCATACACATAAAAACAATTTCAGATGACTTGCCATTGAAAAAAAGAAAAAAAAAAGAATATATAGAGCATCTTGATGACCTTAGAGCATACAAGGATTTTTTTGAATAGGACAAAAAATGCACTACCCATAAAAAATAAAAACTATAAATTGGACCATGTTAAAATTAAGAACTCAGGTCACAAACAATACCAATAAGAGAGTGAAAAAACTGTTGACGTAATGGAAAGAGTTACTGGCAATACATATATTTGATAAAGGACTAATATCCACAAGATATAAAGAACTTTTACAAATCACTAAGAAAACCGAAACAATACAATAGAAACACTTTAAAAGTTGTGAATAGAGGGGCCGGCCTGGTGGCATAGCAGTTAAGTGCACGTGCTCTGCTTCAGCAGGCTGGAGTTCGCAGGTTCAGATCTCGGTTGTGCACTGACGTACCACTTGTCAAGCCATGCTGTGGCGGCATTCCATATAAAGTAGAGGAAGATAGGCACAGATGTTAGCCCAGGGCCAATATTCCTCAGCAAAAAGAGAGTATTGGCATCGGATGTTAGCTCAGGGCTAATCTTCCTCAGACACACAAAAAAGTTGTAAATAGATACTTTGCAAAACAGTATACCAAAATAATATTAGCATATGAAAAAGTGCTGAAAATGATTATAAATAAATAAAAATGCAACCACAATGAGTATCACTACATATCCACTAGCATGGCTAAAGTTGAAAGATGGAAATATGTGGGCAAGAATATACAACAACCAGAACTTTCACACACTGCTGGTAGGAGAGCAAATTGTTGTAGTCACTTTGGAAAATGTTTCCAGATTCATCCAGTAAAACAGGACATAGATATACTCTATGCCTAAACTGTTATGCTTCATAATAAAATATAATTCTTATATTTTTGGAGTTCAGTGTTAGTGAATAATGTTGAAGAACTGTTCTGAAATAAATTGTTGAATATTTTAAATGATTTTTTAGATAGGAATAAGTGTACAATATTTTGTTATAAATATTTTATAAACAAAAAAATAGAAAAGGTTAATTGTCAATATCATCATATGATACAGAAAGGTTATTATAATAATTTTAAGAATAAAAACATGAAAGCAAGTCAGCCCTTATTCAAGTTAATATGTTAACTAAAAATTGTACCCTATTTAAAGTTTATATAACTTTTTCACATACATTATCAAAGTGGATTTTCATAATATTTCTACTAAAGATGTAGAGCATATACAACTTCCTCATTTTAAATGCAAAGAAAATAGGGTTCAAAACGTTAACTAATTTGTCTAATGCCGTAGAACTAATAGAACCCAGGACTTTATGCACATCTTTTGAAATAAGCAGTATCACTATGTAAACAATCTTCCCAAACCCTGTGTGACAAATATATATTTAATGCCTCATATTTTCCATTTAGCAAGCAGACCAACTGGAAAAATTTCTCCATGGATCTCACATTTCTGCAAATCCTGTAAGCAGAGACAGTGAAGGTTTTTGTTCTAGACCATCTTTTTAAGGATGTTTGTGCAGCCAATAGCCCGGACATTGAAAGATAACCTCTTCATGCGGAGCAGCGTGCAGATTCATTTGCTGTACAATATAATAGAGATAGTATCTCTCTCGGGCAAAGGTTGAGCATATTTGTTTGAAGTCGTTTATAGATTGGAGTTTATTAAGCTCAGGGTTTTTCAGCTGTGAAACAAAAGTGCTATATGCATAGCATCCACCTGGGCCTGCGTCTGCATCATTCACATGGGACTTGAAGGACATGAGCAACTGGTGGGAATATAACGTTCAGGCTGCCAGCTGTGCTGTGAGTAACAAAGTCTTTTGTCTCCGATCCAAGAGTTCCGTGTCTCCTGCCAGCATCCATGAAACTATGGAAGGTCGACCCTTTCAGTTCTTGACAGACTTAAAGCAGTCATTATGTTCAGATATAACAGTTGTGACATTGTGTTTACTCACTGCGTTATAAATCTAATGCAAAGAATTGGTACTGCTTTTACTGATTTTTAACCTAATTTTCCTTCTTTCCTTCCTCCCTCCCTTCCTTCCCTTCTTCCCTCACCTCCTCCTTCCTTCTCCCCCTTCATTCCCTCCCTTCCTTTCTCTGTTTCTTTTTTGCTGAAAGAAATCTAAGTATTGTCAGTTGACGTTTATGCCATCTTAGCTTCTGAAAAAAAGGACAAGAAACATTTTGTCAAACGACAGTATTAACAGAGAAAAATAAAATGCAGTTCTAAAGGTTTTGTGAGAAAGACCAGCATACACGGCTTTGTTATATCTTTGTTTGTAATTTCTCATTGGCAGAGAAACCAGTAATAAAGTAGTGAAAAATTATCTTTTGGATTCCAAAATCATTTCTCAGTCTGGTATCTCAGTCTGGAACACAGTTACTTCAAGAATTTTCCATCAAATTTTTCAAAATGTTGTTTGAAATAAATGTCAGATTTATGTTCAACTTACTGACACAGTAATGATTTTAATGAACTAATTAGTCTGTAGCCCTTTAAAATTATTTTATATAATTGTGATAATCATTTTAACTACACTTACCTTTACTTTCATTTTTGCCAATAGAAAATGAGCCAGAGCACTAATGTGAATTAGGAATTTCCGTGAATAGCCTATATTAATACATTTGAATTTGTAAACTGTTGCTTCATTTAATTTTATGGGTATTGAAGCTGACAGAAAGGTTAGTCTTTCTTTAAAAATGTGGAAAATACTGACAAAAATCCATCATAATGCTGCAGAAATCAATATACATGATAGTACTTAGGAGAGAAAGTGTTTGTGAATGTAAAGTCATAAAGACCAAAGTCATAGAAATATGACAGATATGTCATTTCCAGAATTTTTGATAATATATTTAAACAATTTCATATGTATTATTTTTTAAAGTTCATAAGATACTTTTGTTTACATTGAACATTTTTAAATTTTCATATTATAGCGCTATTTTAAATAATCCAATAATTAGCTTAAAAATTAACAGGAAACTTAGGAATCTTATAGAAAATAATTGCAAGAAACAGAAAGTTTTATGTCATTAAATCTAGGAATAGCTTTTATATATTTCGTGTATTACATGCCACTCATGTTAAAAGACTTGGACTCTACCATTGAAATAAAGTTTCAAATGATCTCCCAAATCATTAACTAAAAAGAATGGCTCTATGAGGCAGGGACCAAGACTTGTGTTTACCTTTATATCTCTTGGAGATTTATAGGCAATCAACAATATTTATTTCTTAAAGACTTTAGAATTGAACCAGTGACAGGGTCAAAATACATGAAACAATTCTGGTTACAATGTATCGCAAATGACAAAATAAACAAATTAAATAACAAAAGTAAAGAAAAACAAAATAAACCTAAAATAAAACTTTTCTGACTTTTAATTCAAGGCAAAAATAAAATCACAATGAACCAAAATGCCTCACTTACATTTTTATTAAGGAAAGAAGAACACCGGATTGTCAGGAGAGACAGATTATTCCTGCTCCATTCCCTCAGTCCCACATCTAATCCATCAGCAAAACCTGTCAAATTTTTCACATGTGCACAGAATCCTTTTTCCTCATCGCCACAGTCCTATATCAACCACTATGTTCTCTTAATTAGAATGCTGCAAGAGACTCTGAAATTCCTTCCATGGTTCACCTCACTGTTCATACACAGCAGAGCACACATCAGGTGCAGTAATTTATAGACTATAAATCAGACTATCTCTCTTCTCTCTATTTAAAACCCTCCAGTGACTTCACAACACATTTCAAATAAATTCAAATATCTTACTACAGTCTTCAAGGCCCTATGTTATCTGACCATTGATAATCTGTTCATTTTTGTATTGGTCATGCTTTGCTTTTTGCGTTACTCCCTATGAATAATACATTTCTTTCATTCTTTTTAACTTAACAAACTTGTTCCCACTCTTCCTTCAACTTAACTGTCATTCTTCAAACAGGTATTCTTGACCTTGACAACCACACGTAAGATTCTTTCTCCTACTCTTTATCAGAAGCCTTCCATTTCTCTCAATATTAGAATTTATTTAAGATACATAATTGCAGCTTTTTAATATAAAATATTCAATGAAAATAATAGAAAACTGTAATAAACACAACACTTGCTACCTCAAAGCTTTGTCATATTTTGCTACAATTGATTTAGCTATTTTCATTTTTAAAAGGTTTTGTTGTAACCTACTATACACAGAAAAGAAATTTCAACCTAAACATATAGCTATTATTATTCTTATCACGGTGGACTATGCACATATTAAAACAAGTAAACTGTCTGCATCGGTTTCCTGCTGTTGCTGTGCACATTACCACATACTTAGTGGCTTAAAACAACAAAGAATTACTCTTTTACAGTCCTGGAGGTCAGACATCTAAAATCAAGGCAGCATCAAAATTGCATTTCTTCTGAAAGCTTCAGGGGAGAATCCACTTCTTGCCTTTTCCAGCTTCTAGTGGTCATTTGCCTTCTGGTCCCTTCCTCACATCTCTCCTACCTCTTACTTCCATCATCAAATCTCTTACTACTCACTCTAATTTCCTGTCTCCCTCTTTTAAAGACCCCTATAATTACATCAGACCCAACTGGAAAGTCCCCCAAATCTCCCCATCTCGATATCATTAAATTAATTATGTCTGCAAAGTTCCTTTTGACATATAACACACACAAGTTCCAGCGATTAGAACATGGGCATCTTCACAGGGTATTACTCAGCCTACCACACTTTGCAAGCATTTAAACAATCTCTTTATTCACAATAGTTAAGATATGGAAACAACCTAAGTGTTCATCAATGAATGAATGGATAAAGAAGATACGGTGTATATATACAACAGATTATTATTCAGCCATGAGGAAAAAGGAAATCTTGCCGTTTGTGACAATACGGATGGATTTTGAGGACATTATGCTAAAAGAAACAAGCCAGACAGAGAGAAATAACTACTGCACAGTATCACTTATATGTAGAATCTAAAAAAAAATCAAAGTCATAGAAACAGAGAGTAGAAAATTGGTTGCTAGTGTCTGAGGGGTGGGGGGAATTGGGAGAGGTTTGTAAAAGGTTACAAATTTTCAACTATAAGATAAATAAGTTCTGAAGATCTAATGTAAAACACGTTATAAATACATAACACTGTATTGTATAATTAAATTTTTAAAAAAATCAACAATATCTAATCATATTACCCCATAAACTATTATAACAGTTGGGAATGTTTTCAGCCACTTGTAATATCTTAATATTGCCTTTTAATATCCACATATCTCCCAGTATTATCACTTTTTTCAGAATTTTCTTGTGGCCCGTACTTTCATATTTACTATTTCAGGAAGATGAGCTTTAGTATTTTTTTTGTCAAGTTCTAAAATAAATGCTATTAGACAAAGGAGGTAGTCTTTGGGAGAGGGGTTTGTGTGTGTGTGTGTGTGTTTGTGTACCAAACATGAGTGTGGTATATATTTTGATTTACCCAAATTTCCTTTCTGTTTGGTTAGGAAAATTTTAAGATTATCATCATATAACTCTTGTATATTATTTTTGAATTTAAAACAAAGTATTTCAGTTTATTCTCTGGTACTGTAAATGAGATTGTTAACTTCCAATCTATTTTCTACATGTTTAATATAAGAAACAGTCACTTTATTTAATATAAACTTATTTCACTCTTTGCTGATTTTTTAAAATTTTCCTTTCTAAAACCATTTAGGTATATTATAGAGTAAAATGAGTCCACCTTACACATTGAATACCCACAAGTTTTGTCAAATGCATTCATGTGTGGTACCATCATGTGAATGATGCTATAGAATATTTCCAACACTCCAGAAAGCAGTCTTTGCTCGTATCCGGTCAATACCTCCCCCAGAGCCATTTTACATTCCTTTCTTTCCAGTGTATGGAAACATAATTGATTTTCCCATATTGAGCATGTAGCGCAAGGCCTTGCTAAATTTACTTTAGTTTTTGCAGTATGTTTCTAGATTCCACTGGGTGTTCTATGAGTGTAATTATGTTGTATTTGAATAAAACAGTTCAATTTCTTTCTGTACAATTCTAATGCTATTTATGTTTTTACATAATTCACTGGATAAGACCTTCAACAAAATAGAAGCAGTGTGAATGGACATCCTTGTTTTGTATCCTATCTTAAGGAAAAATAATTGCCATTAAATTTGATGTTAACTCTTGGGTTTTCAAATATATCCTTTCTAAGATTTATTAATTTGCCTTTTCAGTCCTAGTTGCTGAGCACTTTATTCTAAATGGACATTGAAAGAATAGCCCTTATCTAAAATATGCCATTCTTTCATTAAAAGGGAAAGACACAGTAGTAGAAATAACCTATAGCTTTGGAAGCTCTAATCACTATCATTCACATCCCATTAGCCAAAGCTATTCAAATAGCTAAACCTGACCTCTACGTGTTAGGAAGCATTCTTCTCCCACTAAGAGAGACACTGCAAGTCACAAGGCAAATAGCAATTAGACACTCTTCTTGCTAGTAGGACATCAATTAATTTGTAATAATAATAGGTATCCAATTTATTACAATATACTAAAAACTTCCTGAAGATTCATGAAATGAAAACTGCGTCATTTTTCCTTATTGGTCAACAATTTTATCCCTGGCTCACTATTCATGCTCTACAGTACTTCATAATTCTTGGCAATTTTTTAATATCCAACTGATATTTCAAAATCTGTGGCTTTTCTTCTTCTCCTTCTTTGTCATTTCCTTCTCCTTTTTCTCTTCCTCCTCCCCTCCTTTTCTTGAATGATGTTGTCATCCACTCTGGCTCATTTGCTCACTCCCATGGTCATACCTGAGGACCTGGTATTAACAGTAACTGAAATTCCTGTATAACCTCTATTTTAGGCATGTCACTCTTTAACCACCATTTATTTTTCCTGCTCATTCCCTTTAATACCCCAATTCCATCAATTATTCAACCTCACAGGAACATGCACTCCTTTGATACTACCACCTATCATTATTTCTTTACCTCTTTTATATATTATTTAATCCTTATCTAAGATTTAGTCCATGGTGTTAATTAAAGGGGTCTCCTAAATAATTGCAGCACACAACAAACAAACTACGTGTGGGATCCTTATCAGAATCATAAGACTCCTTTGGGATGCTCATGATCTCCCTCTCCCAAATAACACGATCTTCTCCGGATACAGAAAATTTCCCATTTCTCCCCTTTCCATTAAGTTCCTTCCGTTCTACTGACCTAGATGCCTCCTGAAACCTGGATTACTCCACCGCTCCAGTGTCATCTGAATATAGTGCTTGAGTAGTGCGGATCACTGCTTTACATTATCTCCCATTGAGAAGTCAGCATGAATCTTCTCATTCTCAAATTTACCAATACTAGCAGAGAAGCTGGGGAGACGACATTATGATTGATATTCTCTTCTTCCTATTTTTTAGGCTAGTGCCTCAGGCTGAAAATGTTCAAGATTCCTTTTCATGTATGATTACAATTTGAATTTCAATAACATATTTTAGTAAAGTTGTTTTTTCCCTCTATTGTATTCTTGCTATATCAAAGCTTGTCTCTCTGCGGTGTTGAATTTCGGCTAAATAGAGGGAAGGAACAGTTAGGGAAATGTTAGGGGTAACTTGAGTATTATCACAAATATTCACTATCTGCCTTCAATTGTTCCTTAATACACGGTGAAATATGTATAATTACAAGTAATTTCCATTTTGAAGGTTAGAAAATTGATATTCTAGGTTCTGTGTAACTTACCCCCAAAAAGCTGGTAAATAGCAGAGTAGTGTATGTGAATTTTGGATTCCTGTCTTAGAATACCTGTAAGTCCATTTTTTTTTTTGCTAATGATGTTCTTCTGGTAAGAAATCAGGTGGAAAATATTACCGACTTGAAGAAAATTTGATGGAAATTGATGTATCACCTCAAGATTAAAAAATGCATTGTTTATCCATGTTGCATAGACACAAAAATAATTTCTACTAATCTGAATTGATGACATTGCAGGCAATGGCTAAATATATTAAGAAAACTATGTATTATATAATTATATAAGTAATTTATATAATTATGAATTATAAATAATCCATTGATTGAATAAAGAGGGCATAGATATGCATATATAGACAAATATATGTATATACTCACATATTATCATCCTGAGTTCTAATCTATTTCAATTCTATTACATTAGTCTGTATAATAGATTGCATATATATTGATTTGATGGTGAGTGTATCACTCAGCTTGGGCTGCCATAACAAAATACTACAGACTGGATGGCTTAAATAACAGAAATTTATTTTCTCACAGTTCTGGAAGGTAGAAGTTTGAGGTGTGGGTGCCAGCATGGTCGGGTTCTGGTGAGGATCTTTTGCTGGCTTGCAGATGGCCATCCTCTCACTATGTCCTCACATGGCAAGAAAAGAGCAATCTCTCTCTCTTTTATTTCTTATACGGGCACTAATCCAATCATGAGGGCCCCACTCTCATGACCTAATCTAACTCTAATTATCTCCCAAAGGCCCCAAATGCCATCACATTTTGGGGTAGGGCTTCATCATATGAATTTAGAAGGAATACAAACATTCAGTCCATAACAGGTAGAATTTTTTTTTTCACATAGTTGGCATTTATAGAACACTACACCCAACAAGAACAGAATATATAATATATATATTATTTCCAACAGCACGTGGTGAATTCACCATGGTAGACTGACTTCTGGGCCATAAAAAAAGTCTTAATAAATTTAAAAGGATTTAAATAATTCCAAGTATGTTCTTTGACTACAAGAGAACCAAATGAGTTAGAACACAGGGCAATTATTTTCAGAATCCAGATATCTTAATTTTTTTCAAAGCAAGTCACAGAAAAATTGAACACTCCTATGATTTCAAGGTTCTAAGTTATGATTAAAGACATTAATTGAGTTAGAATGCCCTTGATTTTCTTGCCTTTATATAACTTCTACTTTAACAGTTTTTAAAAAATATATTTCATTAGCTTTCAGCTAAGGTACAAAATTCATATGTCATACTCTCAAATGATCAGAAATAATCTGAGAGGATGAATTTATTTTTGGACATATGTTCCATTTCATTGACTTTCAATTGTGTTTGGTACATTTCCTATCATTTTGACATCAGCTACTGTCATTTTATATATTTAAGATTATGCCTTTGCAATGCTCTTTGTTCTAGCGGGAATGAGTCTATGTCTGCACTCTAGGAGAGATCTCAGGGCTTAAATTCTTCACTATCCAGGGCATTACTCTTGACACAGAATAATTTTCTAGGAAAAGACATGCCCATTTAATTAATACAGAAGCATTTAAGAAAGGATCTTTATGAATTTTAGGGTATTTTATGGCAAAATCAAAGGGAAATTTTCACAGAATTGATGAATTACTGGCATATGGAATATATCTAGATCCATGTAATTCTACAGTCCCGTTATATAGAGAAAATAACGACTTTTATATGGAATACTTGATATGCATGTTAGTTTAAAAATGAAGGAATAGGAGAACTGAGGATTTGTATTAAGCAAAATATGTTTAAAGACCATTTATGCTTTACTGAAGTTTTTAAATGAGATAAACTATCAAATGCTGTGTTGACCTCTGTTTTAATACATAAAAGTTACTTCTGCACAGTAGTGTAGCAGTTATAGGCAAAGACTCTAGTGCAATCTACATATTTTAAAATTTGAGTTCCACCAATTACTACCTGTGTAACCAATGGTGAGTTATGCACCTCAGTTTCTTCATCTGTAAAATATAGACGAGAGTAACTGCTTCATAGAGTTCTTGTGAAGATTTAATGAGTTAATATATATAAATTGCTTAGAATAGTGTTTGACACATATAACGAATACTCAATATGTGTTATGTGTTATTGTTGAAACATAACTGATTAAGCAGAAGTGAGGAAATGAATAGTTGATCACAGTTGATTAAGAACTAAGGCAGTTGACATGAAGAAAAACAAATAAGAACCATGAGTGGCTTGTTCAAACAGGTTAAGAGAGAGTTTGCTGTAGAGTAGGACACCTTTGTATATCAGAGGAATGGGCTGTGCTCGTTGAGTGAGAGCAAGAGAGAGAGAGTGAAAGCAAAATTGCATGATCTCCCATCTGTATGAAGGAGTTGGCTCATAGAATAAAATTCAAATTTTATTTCAAACTTGGATTTGTGCATGCAAAGTAAATAAATTTCTCTGAAATTAAAGGACCAGGAAACTAGGTGACTGTTGCTAAAATGCTCAGAAAAATATAGCACCCATTGCCTCATAAATGATTAGCTGAACTGTTTGCACTCACACAACAATCTGGAAAAAATATCTGACTTGATCAAACTTTAGTTAAGCTTCTCCTAGGTCCCAGAATTTTGGTCCATCCCTGAGCTTTGGAAAGTATAATAGCTTCTACTTAAAGATCCTCCTGAGAATAAACTGACCTCAAGGAAAAACATTTCCTGCTCAACTGTCCGATGACACCAGCTACTCCACCACACCTGGTTCTTTCTAGCCTTGTTTGCTATTCTCTAAAAAACAAAAGCTCTTTTCTGCTTGACCTGCGAGATGCTTGCTGATCTTATGGTCAGAGGATTTGCTGTACTGTAATAGCCTCCTCGCCTCCCCTAAGGGCAGTGATCTTTTTGGCTAAAGTCTTTCCTTACCTAATTCTGGATTTCTTTTATTTGATGACCCACAAATGGAAAGTACCAATTACTTGGTCAAATATGATATTTGTTACCACTACACCCATTTTTTTCTAATTTACTAGATACAAGTTACCATCAGCAGTAATGTTGTCATTGGCAGGTGGTAAAATAATACACCTGCTTTCCAGACACATTGACATGAGTCCCAATTTATTAAAACATTTGTACTTCATTAATATATAACACGACATTTTGATTAAAATAATTACAGAAATATTTATATATGTGGATAAATTTGTGCCTTAAGCACTAGATTAAGGTTCCATATATGTATATATGTACATATATGAATATACACAAGCACACACACCTGTACTCAGCATTTTCTAATCCCCAAATATTCTAGATTATATTCTACAGGAAGCCAACTCTAAGACAGATTCAGTGCAAAACCTGCAGAGACTGATGGCTGAAGCCTTCTCCTAACAAGGACTGAGGCAACAGTCCTTCATTAACTGATGAATTACATGAATACATGACAAAGACCACTAGCTTTGCATTCTTTAGATACTTAAGGATGATCCTTATTTCTGCAGCATCCTCTTCTCAAGGAAGTCATATTGTTTTTTGGTTAACTATCTTGGCTTTCATGGGAGCGACAGATTTAGGGGCTCCTACTTGGTTTTCCTCACTATGATAGTCCTTATCAAATAGATCAAGGACCCAAGGTGGGTGTTGCATCAACTACCAAGTACGCCCATCCCAATTATACATTCAAGGAGAGACCAAAAAGTGGCCACAAAATGTGTCCCTCCCTGGACACATTAAATCAACCATGAGTTCGATCTTGGCCAAGATTCCGTTACCTGGTCCCCACATATCATCATTCTAACAGAGATGCCATGATGATTTGGATCTCTGGGTGTTGCTGTCACCTTGGAAACTGCATCAAACAGTCCTTGAAATAGCTAGGTATTCCCCTTTCCCAAGTACACAGTTTTTTGAGAAAATGGCTGTAGGTCCCTTTGGGGAAGGTCCGGAAGAGGCATCACCATGTGCAATTGTCTTGGTGTTGTGAGGTTTTTCCTCTTGGAGATCTGGCCTCTCATTTGATCAATGCATTCTGTGTCCTAAAACTGGCTCAGATTTGGAAACTGGACAAGAAATTTTTAGTAGAGTGACTGCCCTCTTCTGATCATCCATCCCCAATTTCTTCTGACTGTATACTTTTGTAATGTAAGCACCTGATCACTAGCTATTTTTATTGTAATGTATGTGCCTGACATCAAGTTTTTAATTGCTTAGGCATCCACTTCAAAGACATCCAGCTCAAATAAGCACATTGCCAGTTATAGGACTAGAGGAAAAGCCAGGCCACCACATTCATGAAGATTTTGTTTTTTTAGAAAGCTCAGGTAGACCTAGGTAACTGACCTGACCATTTTACTGGCCACTTGCTTTTCCCTTCCTGTGCTTTAGTTCCCATTCTTATGTTTTAGATTCAGCAATAAAGAGTGAACCCATGAGACTTTGGTACCCTCAACCCCAATAAAGGCAGAACCCCAGGTTTGCTTTCTTTCTGGGCATGCTGTGTTCCCTCCAGGATCCGTGATTAATAAACCTTGATTTTTTGAAGTTCCCTGACGGTTGTTGCTGAAGTGCCTCTTGTAATCATAATAAGAACCAAAAGGGCCAGTTCAGCTACAACATTGGCCCTGGTCGGAGAAATGTCTATGAGGGGGTCCCACAAGGAGTACAGTTCCAGGTGAGTGCCTCAGACATTTCTAGCCAATAGCTTCACCATTGATAGGTTGAAATTGGCACAAAATAACATTGACCAGTACTTTTATTTTACTTGCATGTACCTAGTTTCTAGTATTAAGTACCACAACCTGGCTTCTCTTTTTGGGGAGTTTTATCATCCTATTTTTACATATTGTTCCTAGCCTCTCTCAACACCAGCCTTTGCTAATAGAGGGGAGTCACCATGAGTTCCTTCATGACACTGGCATTTTCCCAGTGGTACAGTCCTTATGGCCCTACTTAATGGTACATTTTCCAGGCCTGTCTGTGGAAAACAAATATCTGGTGGAATTTCTGGTGTTGTGTAGCCTATCTGCTCCAGCATGCATATGGCCTTGAGTCCTTTATTTCCTTTATCCACAGACTGCCACAACAATTCAGGCATTAGATTTCATTCAACTTGGTCCATTGCTTTTTGCATGCTTCTAGAAGTCATCTAATGCTACCTGGGAGTCCTTGCCGCAATCCTAAATTCTTTATCTCAGGAAAGTACTCCTAAGTCACTAACCTATCCCTTACCCATTCCCATGTCTGCATCCATTGATCAAGCACCATCAGAGTCCAGTCTCACATGTATACTGAATTCATTAGATATGATTCACCCATGGAAGGATGCACCTTGGATCAGATAACTGTTTTCAACCAAGGCAAACTCTGAAGCGGCTAACAGCTAAAGGCTATCTGCTGACAGCACTCCCAGAAGCTGGGGCAATAAATCTGTATCAAAGTGTTCAACACACAGGAAAATATGCAGTATTTACTCTGACAAACTTAAATGACATTTTAGCAACTTTATTTCATCCCAAGGGTATTAACTAACCAAAAGTATTTGTTATGGTGAATGTTATCTTCTGTTTGTGCTCCCATCTACTCTTTGAGATGGTGTCTGAACTCTTAAAGTCCAAAATTCCAATTTATTCTCACTTTAATGAAGTTATCTGGATTTTTTTGTTTTATAATCAATTATTTAAAGAACTTTCCATTGTTTGTCTAAGTTAAAAAAATAAAAAGTATGAGCCAAAGACCTTAATGGACACCTCACCAAAGATATACAGCTGGCAAATAAACATATTAAAGATGCTTCATATAATTTGTCATTAGAGAAGTGCAAATTAAAACAACGAGATACCACCACACACTTATTGGAATGGTCGAAATCTAGAACACTGACAACACTTACAAATGCTAAGAGGGGAAGGAAGAACAGAAACTCTCATTCATTGTTGGTTGGAATACAAAATGGCACAACCACTTTGGAAGAGAGTTTGGCAGTTTCTTACAAAATGAAACGTACTTTTACCACGTGATCCAGCAATTATACTCCTTGGTATTTACCCAAAGGCAATCAAAACTTATGTAAAAAAAACCTGCGTGGGGATGTTTATAGCATCTTTATTCATAATCGCCAAAACTTGGAAGCAACCGAGATGTCCTTTAATAGGTGAATGGATAAATAAACTGTGATACATCCAGACAAATGAATATTATTCAGCACTAAGAAGAAATAAGTTCTCAAGCCATGAAAAGACATGAGGAACTTAAATGTATATTACTAACTGAAAGAAGCTAATCTGAAAAGGCTATATACTGTATGATTCCTACTATATGACATTCTGGAAAAGGCAAAACTAATAAGCGAGCAAAAAAATCAGTGGTTGCCAAGCATTGCAGGGGAGGGAGGGAGGAATAGGTGAAGCATAGAAGATTTTTAGGGCAGTGAAAATACTCTGCATGATACTAAAATGATGGATACATATCATTATACATTTGTCCAAATCCATAAATTGTACAACACCAAGAGTGAACTCTAATGTAAACTATGAACTTTGGGTAATTATGACGTGTTGATGTAGGTTCGTCAATTATAACGAATGTACTACTCTGGAGGCTATGCATGTGTGGGAGCAGGGGTACTTGAGAAATTTCTGTACCTTCTCCATTTTGCTGTGAACCTAAAACTGCTGTATAAAAGTGGTCTTTTTTTAAAAAAATGGAAAGAATATGCCTACAAAATCTATGGCAAATTTGTTTTAGTTTATTTCTTGTTAAGGTGACTATTATTCAGAATCATTCTACAAATTTGACCAAGAATAGCAAGATAATACTGTTTCCTTTTCTTTACTTTGGTTTATTAGAAATATGCTTCATTATTTTTTTACTTAGTACAATCTAAAATTACCTAGACTATGACTATCATAAATTTAGGGATTATAAAATAGTTGGCTGCTTTTATTTTTTATTGCAATTGATCTATTATGAAATCCAGGCTCAAGTGAAATATTCACACATACACATGTACTATTTATTTTTATCATTCCATTATTTATATTTGATGTGAGCAATTATCATGAAAAGTATTGCCCACATGGATTTTAGGAAAATTTACTTACAAGTTCTGTCATTTGGATATATAATATCATTTGTTAAGACTATAATTGTGTTTGTGTCTGACATGATTATCTTAAAATTCATATTACATATTTTGTAGTTATTTATTCTGAATTTGAAAAAGTTTTACTTACAACTATTCCCCTCATATATTTTATTTAAGAATTAGAAGAAAGCAATGATCCATTAAAATTAGAACAATTATTTTCCCAATAGTTTTAATCCTCTGATATTCACCAAATTAAGCAGAATGTCTTGAGCCATCTCTTTTATAATCAGTAGCATACAAGTAGTTGCATATCTTTCACCCTTGAAAAACAAATTTTCTCTGTGTAAGCCTTCATCATCCACATAAAGAGTTAAACTTAAAACATTATCTCAATACTGTTCAGCTTTATATAGGTGCAAACATTCTGGATGGTTGAATACATAAATGTGCATAATTTAGGAAACAATTTCACGGCCATAAAAATTCATTCACATCAAAATGTAAAATCATAAAGTTAAAATAATATAAACTTAAATGACATAAATAATTTAACCACATAAAAGAAGTAAATACACACACACGTGTGTGTGCATATGTATGTGTGTACATGAATTTAATGTTGGTCTTGATATCTTCTTACTGCAAATATGAGCTAGAACTTAAAAGTTGTCTCATATTATAGCAGCTCAAAATGAATTTAACAAGTACATTTATGAATTTTTAAAAATTTTCCTGATTTCTAGAAATTTGAAATAAGTAATCTGTACGAGGACAGGGATTTTGTGTTTTCACTGTTTTATATTACCAGTACTTAGAAGAGTGTTTGGCATATAATTGGCTCTTAATAAAAATATATTTGGAATAAACTAGACAATAAAAAGTGTGCTTCATACATATGATAGCAAAAAATATATATAGATGAAAATTAAATTTTCAATTTTCAATGTTTACTTCTCCTACAACTGAACTATATCTTAATCAATGATTTAGATTTTGAACTATGTTGAACTACCACTTTCATAAAAGTGTTCACCACAGATTTAGGGTTCTCACCTACTCTCTGAGGGAGAAAATTACCTATTATTATCCTACTGGGCCCAAATGAATATTTAATAGTTTTAGCTTTATTATCTAAGCATTAGATAGTTATTAATGGCTTTTTACAAAGTAAAACGGCATATTCAAATTGTTAGGTTAATTAGTGGCATTGAGAATAGTTCAAGAAGCATTAAAAAGAGAAAAAAGTGAGAGAATTTGTTGACTGCTTAAAGAAGGTATTAAAGGCAGTAGAGGAGTAAGATAATTCTATGAGATTTCAAGACCCTACAATGCCCTTAGGGAGATTTTGCTCTGCTGTTAACAGAGTATTGAAAGAGAAGGCAATGTGGGCTTGAGGATGAAAATTGTAAATTAGATTTCAGACGTTTTTGACGTGAGAATACAATATTCAAGTAGAAATGTCCTGCAAGTCACAGGAAACTTCAGTTCATGGTAATAGTTGTATATGGGGGTATATTTTAGGAGTTCAATTTCATAGATTTAATAATTAAAACTCTGGAAATGTGTGATATCTTCCAGAGGGATAGTATATAGAGAGAAATTGGGACAATTCTGCATGAGGATTGGTAAATGTTTTTAAGTGTTTGGAGAATGGGTCATCCAAAAGAGACTCCTAGCAAGAGTAACAAATGAACAAGAGAAGTCTGATAGAGTAACGAAAGCCAAAGGAAAAGAGACTCTCTCAAATGTGAGATAATTAACTGATGGAAACACTGTCTTCTTCACCAATCCCTACTTTATGTCTCTTGATATCTTTTAGGTGCGTACAAAAACATTTTAGGACTGATAAGTTTTATGGAATATTTTTGTCAATAGTTTAAAATTTATATTTAGGTGTATGATAGTGGCTTAAAGACTGTGTAAAGCTGATGTATCTTAATAGTGTTAATTAAAAAATGTATGATTACAAATATACCACACAGAATATATAATTCAGAAGCTTTCAAGTTTCTAAATTTCATAGGACTCTTAAACATGAAATATTAAAATATTTCTACCATAATACACTCGTGCAATTCCAAATGTTCTCTCAAATATCTTCATTAAGCTGTTTGCTTTGGGAACAAGCCCCGTGGCGTAGCGGTTAAGTGCGCGCGCTCCGCTGCTGGTGGCCCAGGTTTGGATCCCAGACACGCACTGATGCACCACTTGTCAGGCCATGCTGTGGCGGCATCTCATATAAAGTTTAGAAAGATTGGCATGGATATTAGCTCAGGGCCAGTCTTCCTCAGCAAAAAGAGGAGGATTGGCATGGATGTTAGCTCAGGGCTGATCTTCCTCACAAAAAAAAAAGAAAAAAGATGTTTGCTTTGCATTAATGATTGGTGTAATTTTTATTTACTACAAAGACACTTAAAATTTCTAAAGTAATAAAGTTTATAACCTTTGAAAGTACAAGAAAATAAATGTGAATATAAAAGACATAAAATAAACATTTATTATTGTAAATAATTAAAATAGGACGCATTATCACATTCAAGACATTTACTCTAAGATACCATATCATTATCACATTACTTAGAATGTTTTTGTTCAATATTGTAAAATTAAGCAGATTTTAAAGTTTGCTTATCTAAATAAGTTTTTATTTTTGAATAAAATGAGAAGAAAATTATAGTTCTTTTGCATATTTCAAAGTGAAATAATTTTTGTAATGCTTTTCCTGTCAATCTTGTGATATGCCCAATATAAAGCAATGACTAGAATTGTTATATTATTATAGTAATATGATTTCTGATGAATAATGAAAAGGATCATATGTATAGGTTTTCAAACAAAAAGAAAATAAAACATTCTTGTTTTTGTGCCTCTTGATTATATAATTAAACCACAAGGTTCATATTTTGCATTACTACATATTAAAGTCATGTATGGAAAGGTAAAAATTAACAAAACAATGTAATTCATCCAAATAATGCTATTTCAAATATCTAGAAATTTGTGGGAAAAAAAGAGTTATATCAAGTTTGATACACATGGGTATTTTCTTTTTTTTTAATTTTAATTTTATTCTGGTTAAGAACACTGCTATAAACTGAATGTTTGTGTCCCCTCAAAATTCATATGTTGAGATAATAATCCCCAAGGAGATGGTATTAGGAGGTGGGGCCTTTGGGAGGCGATTAGGTCATGAGGATGAAGCCTTCGTGAATGGGATCAGTGCCCTCATAAAAGAGACCCCAGAGAGCTCCCTCACCCCTTCTGCCATGTGAGAACGTAACTAGAAGACAGCCATCTACCAACAAGGAGGCTGACTCTCATCAGACACCAAATCTGCTGGTGTCTTGTCTTGCACTTCCCAGCCTTCAGAACTGTGAGAAATAAATGTTTGTTGTTTAAATCATCCTTTCTATGTATTTTTGTTACAGCAGTCTGAAGAGACTAAGACAAACACTTAAAATTCTGTTTAGAGGGTAGATCTCACGTTATGTGTACAATACAATATTGTTAACTATAGGCACAATGTTGCAGATCTCTAGAACTTATTCATCTTGCATTACTAAAACTTTATACCCATTTATAACTTAGTTTTCCTTCAGTTCTCACATTTCAGGTGTTGGTACTACTACATCCTTTGAATTAAATAGAAAGCCAGGTTACAATAAATTTAAGTGAAAAATTAGTTTACATTTATGCCATAAAAACATATCAATATCATTATATTAACTCTTACCCCACATCTCATAACTAATAAATACCATCATGTGCCACGTATTTAAGTCAATGACAGACTGCATATGCTATGGTGGTCCCATAAGATTAGTACCATATAGCCCAGGTGTGTAGTAGGCTATACTATTTAGGTTTGTGTAAGTACACTCTATGATGTTTGCACAACAATAAAATCAACTAACGATACATTTCTCAGAACATATCCCCATCTTTAAGCAATGCACGACGGTAATGCGATGGCATAAGAAATTGTAGATCTAATCATATTTACAGTCCATACTGGCCAGTATTCACCCTTACTCACACACCAAGAGACTTCTGGTTGATTGGTTATGTCTACCCTGAAATACCCACAAGGAAGTCAGAGTGTGTGTGTGCATGTTTGTGTGATGTAATATCCTTTCATAATCATCTGTTGATGTATTAAACTAATTTTATTGTTTTAAATCCTGTATCTCTTGTTAAGAAACAAATACTTCTGTATTTACTACCTGCTAAGGTGTGTTATACTTTGTAGGTTCCAGAATTTTCTGTTTTGATGGCTGTTTCCTATTAAAGTCCTTGTAGATTATCTGTGTTCTTTAAGGTTTCATAAAGCTTTCCCATTCTTTCCATTATTATCCGTCTAAAGTGATAACCTGTACTATGTTCAATCTTCGCTATTACTGCACCATTTCACCCCCACCTAATGAATTTAATTCCTGCAATCAAAACCTTCACCAACTGATTCTACCTTTCTTGCAATACATGACCAGAAAGGTGTGCCATAAACAGATGCAGTGTTGCCATGATTTTTTAGCTCCAGGTAAAGTGGGTTTTTTTTGTAGTTTCTATAAATACCAAATCCAGACCATTAAAAACATTTAGACCCCTTAGATCTGAGCTATATATTAGATGTAAGCTAGTCGAATGCTAACATTTTACAGAAGATAATTTTACTTACATAGATAGAAAAGGAATACAGACGTGAGATGCCTGATGTTGTTTGCCTTAAGTGAAACTGAAACTTAGCATAGCCTTTGGAATTTTTTTATTCTATACGTTAAATATGCACAAATCCATGGACCAGTAAGTGCTTTGTAACCTGAATTATGACAAGGAATCCTCTTGATATTTGGCCCCCATTGATGCTCATCTTAATAGGGAAGCCATAATGGTGGTTTGTATCCCAGGTTTTCAACGTCAAACCGAATTCTGTGTCCACAGTCCTTAAACGTGTTTGGATATTTCCCTTTTCTTTGGTCACAGTTAACTGAGTAAATGTTCTTGTGTTCCTTTGAGGAATGACTATGAAATCATTACCATGTATACTTTCCAATGTGTCCTGGTTGTGTGTTCTCATGGGGACTCATCCTCTTCTTCAGTCAACAGTTTCCAGAACTGAAAAGTCCAGTCATGAACTGGTAACTGGAAAGGAAATTTGACTGATTTTAGGGGTGCCTGCCCTCAGCATCCTGTCAACCATCCTGGAATCCTTCTGGCTATAAAATTAAACAATTTCCTTATTGAAAGCCTATGTATCTTGCCTCCTGGGAAGCCATGTTCTATTAATCATCTCTATAACTCTCCATGGGTCAGGACTTCTGAATCCCAATCTTTATAATAATTGTACTCACATTAATTCTGACAGTTAAGCATGTCTATCCGACCTCTAATATTTCAGAACCACACCATATTCTTTGCAATCAGTGAGTCCAGTTTTGTAACGGCATCTCCTACCTTTAGCCCTGACCAACAGAGAGCAGTGACAATGAGCTTAATGATGCTAGTGAACTTCTTATCAATGCATTCCTTACTGCTTTGGCGTACACACAGTGTCCTCTGAGCCCTCCAAGAGAATATAGTCAACTGGCCTTGTGTAGTGTATCCACATTAGTATGCCCACCTCTCTGAATTTTTTATTCCTCCCTTCGTTTAGTATGGGTAAATCACTTTTCCAAAGACTCCAATTGCCAACCTAGTAACATATCTTTACTCTTTCTCAGACTACCGGAGTATTACACCAGTGTAATAAGAGTATCTGTCTTATTACAGAACACAAAATATATCTCCTATTGAGTAACGTACATAATATGTTTTGGCTTATGTTTTTTCCCTTCTTCTCATTCTGGAACAATCAGCTGTATTACTTTAGGACAAAATTACTCTCTTTTTCCCTTAACAAAAACATCTCTCTAAATCTCATACCTTTTCTTACCAAAAACACATACTACTACCTTGCATAGAGGTTTCCCTTATTATTTCTAGTAGTTTTTTTTTTTTTTTTGTGAGGAAGATCAGCCCTGAGCTAACATCTATGCGAATCCTCCTCTTTTTGCTGAGGAAGACAGGCTCCGAGCTAACATCTATTGCCAATCCTCCTCCTTTTTTTTTATTTTCCCAAAACCCCAGTAGACAGTTCTATGTCATAGCTGCACATCCCCCTAGTTGCTGTATGTGGGATGCGGCCTCAGCATGGCCGGAGAAGCGGTGCGTCAGTGGCGCCCGGGATCCGAACCTGGACCACCAGTAGCGGAGCGCGAGCACTTAACTGCTAAGCCAGGGGGCCAGCCCTCTAGTAGTTTTAATTAGATATATTAATTAGAAATCTTAACCCTTAGAATCCTTAATTTCTAGTAAAAACTGAGAAGTAAGCCATTGTGGACAGACTGTTACAGTAGCATTGTGTGGATTGGCAAATTTATAAATACATTTTGTAATTTCTGTAAGTATATTCTTCCCCTTAGTAAATTTTTCAATGTGGCATAAAATCTGTTTAGTAATAGACCCAAATACCTTTATTTCCTCTCTAAAAGGAAACCAAAAGTGGATAAAGCTATGTTCAGTAATTAACGTTTAAGTATTTTACTTTATTTGGAAGTGATCTAGATATTCAATGAATATCCATTATTTAACTTTTCCTGGTATAACGTTAAGATTTCAAGGTATCAAAAACATTTTGGAAACTATTTTTAAGAAGACATACCATAAAGAATAATTATTGTTGAAAAGTTCATTTATAAATTTTTGTGTGTGTGTGTGAGGAAGATCAGCCCTGAGCTAATATCTGCCAATCCTCCTCTTTTTGCTGAAGAAGACTGGCCCTGGACTAACATCCGTGCCCATCTTCCTCCACTTTATATGGGACGCCACTACGGCACGGCCTGACAAGCGGTGCGTCAGTGCGCGCCCGGGATCCAAACCGGCGAACCCCGGGCCGCCGCAGCAGAGCGCGTGCACTTAACAGCTTGCACCACCAGGCTGGCCCCATGTATAAATTTTTATCTTGTATTTACATCTATTTAATTTACTTGTTCTTAACAATTATATTTAGATTACTCATGAAAGTTTCATGAGACATTAAACAGCTATCATCATCGTAAATTCTCTCTCTTGCTGACAAATTCTGTAAGAGATAACATGATCTTATTTGACTTTTAGTAAGCCTAGTTAGAATAAAAGCTATATGTCTGCATTATATTTAATATTGACAACTCTAAAAGACATGCCTGTTTTAATTAAAACAACAAACTTAAACCACCTTTTCTTTGAAAATTATCCTAGATCACATGAACTTGAAAAACATTTGGCTTAGTTTCTATATTTCTGAGAGTATACTTGATTTATATTAATGCTTAATTTCCTTTAAGTCAATTAATAGAACGCTTTTAAATTAATTTTGGCATTACTATCTAGAGGTAGAAAAATATCACACATCTATAACATACATACATAGATATACGTAAGCATACAGACAGACACAATCGGAGATCTTATAGCTTTTCTTTTAAAATTTTAGCCTTGAGACAGGCGTGATAATGCAAAACTTATTAGTTTATAAAAGAATATTTGGATACAAAACATGTTTTCGGCAGATGGAATATATTAAGTTTACCTGATCAGATGGCTTAAACTTTTTACTAATACTTGTGAAGAAGACTTTTAAGATTTTTCATTTGCCTCCTAAGTTTCTAGTTTAATAGATAGTTTCTAAACAGCCTTTCCTTTTTTTTTCCTTCTGATAAGAATTACCTTCCTGCAGTTTGCATTTCAAAGAGATGGCCCCCAGTTGCTAGAGAAGACTAGGTAAAATATTTACATCCCAAAGGCATGGAGAATGAATGTAAGTTCCTCCAAAAAGGATTTTTGTTTCCTCAGTCCAGAATTTTTATGATAACCACAAACCTGTTGAAATGACTAGGGGAGGTTTGGGGATTGGTAAAAAGGATAGACGGGCTTTTTCTGTTCCTGTAAAGACTCGGTTTGTAAGACAAGTTGTACACGTTGTCCTCAATTTGTAGGACAGTTGTTTTTAATTCCTCAAAGAATTGGGCTGCATCCCAAATATGAAAGTGCTGACCCAGCCATTCAACTACATTATCTTCAACTTGCTTCTTTATATCAAGGACAAGATCTTCAACCAAGATAGAATTCAAAAGATTCTTACATTCTAGATTTAGAGCTGTTTGTCTTTGGAATGTTTTTCCTTCCCTCATAGTTTCATTTTAGCTTAGAGGAGAAGGCCTTGAAAAAAGTCCCCCATTGGGTTCTAAATATCAGCTCCCAATTTGACCAGTTTCTCACCATAAAGCTACTTAAAAAAAATCATTTCAAATATCTTGTCAGGGTGAAAAATCTCTTCAGCCTTTACAAAGTAAATATTCCTGGAAGTATTGAGTGACCCATTTGGGACACACGAGGTATTCCCAAAGAGAGTGCAAAAGATACTCCCCTCCCAAGATCTCAAAGATAGCCAAAAGAAAGAAATACTTAGATAATTCCCCTGAGAGCTGGCAACAGGCGGTAGGATTCCAGCCACAAATGGAGTACAATCTACGTTTCTGGCCAGCCATAGTTTTGGGCCCCCAACCTGATGGCTGAGCTGCCTGTGTACACAATAACCAACAAACTGTGTGCCCTAGGCAGCCAGAAAGCCAAGCCAAGACAAATTCTCAGAACACAAAATGAGACAAACCTGAAGGAAATAGCTGTCCTTGGGCGAGAAAGGATTGATAACCATTAGGTACCCCAAAACTAAATTCACAACAGTCTAGATTTGCAAAGGAAGAGATAATGTGAAATCTTACCTTCCTTTCTCAACTAGGCGCTACAGAGATCCAGGAAAGCTGCCTCTGGTAAGAATTCTCACGTTTTGCTGGCTGCTGCCAGTCGTCCCAGGATCCCATCTGCAGGTTCCAGAGCAAGTGGGTTTAAAGTAGAGAGTGTAGCTGTGGTGTATACCAGAATTTGGCAAGGTTTTCCATTAATTTTAATGGCTTTTAAGTGCTGTCCACCAATTTTACAGCTTTGGCTTCGAGATTCCCATTAGCAATAGATCTATTATTCTTTCACAAGGTTTCTTTATAGTGGCAGATGCCCTGATGGCTTTTTATAGTCCAACTTGTGCCTACTTAGATTTTTATTTTGATAGTCTAAGTAGTCCAAATTTATTATGTTAACTTATTTTCCCAAGTCCTCCAGTGGTCTGTGCTATGAACTGGCCTCAAGGCTTTGTGAGTCCCCTAACAGCTGCCACCCATTGCAGACTCTAAATATAAGTACCCCAGAACCTTTCCAGGGACTCAGAACCTTTCTGGGAACTTCAATAAACCCTGGAATCTTTCTGGGACCCAGAACCTTTCTGAGAATAATATATATAGATACATTTTTAAAATAAAGTTTGTTTGGTTCGAAGAGTTGCATGAAAGTGAGCGGAGCTCAAAAGCAAGAGTTACTTACCCTCGGCACTCGGTAAGGACAACAGGAACAGCGCACTCAAAAGATTCAGCAAGCACCGCGCCTATGCGTCATTGTCCCGTAGACTGTTGGCAGTTAGCTTCAGATCTCATTCCTTGTTGCCAAAAACTTTTAAAAAAATGATTAAATAAAACAATTTAGGCAATACAAACAAATATTATTTAACAATTCATGAAGCAACACGGGCAGTCTTCTTTCAAAGAATTGCAAAATAGGGCTTTTGGTTTGCAAACTGGCTCCCGTACCCGGAGGGCAAGGAGAAACTGAAGAAGGAGGCAGACCACTCCAGATGGGTAGATGGCAGTTTAATAAGCAAGGAAACTTACCTTCGAGGCTTGTCTTGCGTGGCCACAAGATGAGTAGCTCTCTGCATCCACCTGCCAGAATCTTATTTATATAGAGGCCTTAACTGGGTTCAGTCACATATTCAGTCCCGATGGTCTCAACAAGACCTTACTCTCTCAAAGTTATGTACTTGAAAACAGCTCCCACTGTGGGAACAGTGGGCAGAACGTTACATTCGTTACATTCCAAGGACGAAGACCGGGTGAGGAGCCTCCCGTTAACCAGTTCGCGGGTCAACTGGAGGTCACGTCCTCTCCATGACCTCCTCCAACTGGGGCGAAAGCAGGAGGCCTTTTTATTTTTTATAGGATAAAGAATCAAGAGCAAGGAAGAGAGAGACAAATAGAAAATATCTGATTGGCTCAGGCCACATAGTTAACTTTGTTTGGGGTGAGAAAGCCCAGAGTTGGCTTGGTGATTGGGGATTGCCTGAGTGGATGTACTGCGTTTCTGGTCAAGCTGAATGTTCACAGGGATGCAAAAGTTATTGAAGTTTCTGTTTGCTGATGTAGTGCCCCAGGCATGAGTGGCTCCACGTTGGGTCTAGAGATTTATTTCAACACTTGTAAGTACTATTTATCTCCTGCCTCTCAAAATCCTGAGATATTTCACCTATGAGCACATTCCCTTCCACTGACATCCTGTCCCAGTTCTCCTCCAGTTAAGTTTCAATAATTTTGACACAATTGCACGCCAGGAGCTATCAGTGCTTTGCCTATGTTAGTGGTGATATTCTCATTGCCAGCTGCCCAGTGGGTGATCCAGTTTCCATTTAGAAGTCTGCATCCACAGACAAATCCTGGTTAAAAAAATGTCATAGGTTGTGTCCTCTGGAAAATGGATATTGAAATTCTGAAATTTGCATGTAGGAGTTTTATTGAGAATTGCTTAACAAAGGATAATTGAGCAGAGGGAGAATCTGAACTCCAATGCAGTTGCAACAGAGGCCTCAGCTGATCTCACAATGAGCTCTGGAGCTGTAATGGCTTTTCATAACTTCCCACGTCAAGCAAGGAATGTGGGCCTCTGTGGTCCTGCATTCATTTGATGCAACCTGCCCAAAAGAGGGACATATTTTTGGATAAGGCAGCTTTTTTTTTTGCTGAGGACAATTCCTGGAGAGAGTCTCATCTGTGAACCATCAGAATCCAACACTGTCAGCATCTGTAAGAATTAGTGCCTCATTCCTGAAAGCATCTACTACAGCATCTACCCTTGTGTCGGCCAAATTGAGCTTGATCTCATAGGAGTTTCTAAAGTTCACAGACATGAATTTCGTAAATATCTAACTGGAGGAGCAAAAGGGGAAAGCACTAATTCATATAACTCTGATCCCCATATATCAAGGATAGGGCCATGTGCATCTACCCTTGCAATTCTAAGTTGCTCGTTCATAGTGTTCTTAAGTTTCCCTTAGGCTTGTCATAATGTTACTAAAGAAAGCCCAGTTGAAAGGTTTGTGGTGCTATAAAATAAGAATTTTGTGGTATAGAACAAAGATGAGGCACTGTAAAATTGAACAGATGTAAATGTTGGGAAAAACCTATGCAGAATTGGTCACTGCAGTAGTAACTGGGGTAAGTCATAGGGCTGAGATGATTTAAGGTTGCTCAAAAGTTTTATCTGATGCAAGAGTTAAATTAAAGGAGGAGTGACTAGTAGTTTATTCCATTTGATCAATACAATTTGTTGACAGTATCAGTAGTAATATGTTCATGAAGACTTTGTTGTTAATGGTGGCGCTAGTGCAAAAAATGATACCACCCTCGAGGTAAACAGCCTACAAGACAGACATCAATGATCTTCATCTGCTATTACTCATGTCTTTGTGTAGTATCATCTCACACTGAATAGGGTTGATATGTATAACCTATAGGAATTGAGGAAAAGATAGTGTGATTTCCAAGGCTCGATCATAAAAGGCATTGCACCTTGGATCATTTGCTTTGGTGGAAGCCAGCTACCAAGCCATGATGACACTCAAGAAGCAATATGGAGAAATCCCCATGGCAGGGAGAGCCCTCCTGCCAACAGACACGTGACTGTGCCAACTCGGAAGTGTACTCTCTTCCCTAGTTAAGTCTTCAGTTGACTTAGCCCACCTCATTAGAGACACTGAGCCATAATCACCCAGCTAGGCTGTTCCAAGGTTTTTGAACCACAGAAACTCACAGTGTGAGATAATAAATGTTAAGTGTTGTTTTAAATCATCATAATTTTGGAGTATTTGTTACACAGCAGTAGGTAAATAATGCAACCACTACATTGAAAATATCTTGTTTTTCTTTCAAACAGCACAATATTTATCATATATGTAATGGTGGAACTTGGCAAGTGTCAAGTTCAGGCCCCCAACTCCTAGCCTGCCTAACTCTCTCTTGGGATGTTTTGGGACACTGAAACTGGTGTCCCGACTTTTCTAAATTACCTAGAATTTGAGGACCACATGAGGTAAATCTTAAAACCTTGCCCTGACCGATTCTGACATTCCTGACAAACTCAGTGGAGAGTGTAGGGCCTGGGAACTCAAAGAGGGGAAAAGAAATACCATGAATGATTGAGGAGTGCTACCCCAATAGGCCATTATTACAACCCATATGTAAGTTCCAGAAAGGGGTAGTGGTTTCAGCTGCCAGGAATCTACCCCAAATCCACATTTATTGAGCACCAATGAGTTCTAGGAAGAAAGTGGGAGAAGACTAATTAATAGAAGATACAACAATACACATCTTTCCTATTGTGATGAGGTCTCCATCTGAAAGTGCTAATGTTGCTTAAGGAAAGAACTTCTTTGGAAGGAGTCATTGGGCCATGAGAATCAACCATTGGAAACAATTTGGAATCTCCTTATGGGTTTAAGAGATGATCCACAGTAACAAGGGCATGTTATCACCACCTTGTGAGTAGTCCAGGAAATGCAATGGCAATAGAATTATAGCATCTGAAGTATTTTGGTAGGAAGGACAGAAAAAACTACCAAATGTGTAATTAAATAGAGATGTCCCAGAATGCAAATTGCACAACAGTGATCTACTTGTTTCATTTACAAATGTCTCAAACACCTAAATCAACACCTGACATACAGTAGATATTCAATAAATATTTATTGAATAGAGAAATGAATGAATGAATAAGTTTTTCTAGGGGTTAATTGAGGCTAAGGATGGGCAGTCTTACCATAGAAGTGAGTTTTAATAAGATTTTTACAGATATCAGAAGCATCTGACAGGGTGATTTTGAGTCAGCTAAGGAAGAGTGGGATTGTAAAGTCAGAGAATAGCTCTGATCTAAACTCAGATACTACAACTACTCCTGCTTGAAACCTTTATAAAGGCAGAAAAAATATGGATAAAAGTGTCCCTACTAATTTGTCACATGGCAGATATTAATTTAACTGACCTATATGCAAATTGCTTGAGGTTTTTCTCCTGGAAAACTCAGACAAGTGGGGTCAAGGCAATATTCTAGTTAAACATAATAATTCATATGAGACTTTTAAGCCTTAAAGAAGGCAATTTTATGTTATAAACTGTGATAATGCTAATGACTACCTAAAAGGTATTTATTATGAGCACTTGATGGACGAGCACTAAAATATTTGTCACAGACATATCTAAAATACTTAATAACTGATAGAAACTATTACTAGAAGGAATTTTAGTACAGGTAGATGTGTTATAATTGGGAATAATACGAGTGAGTGTGATATTAAATTTATATAATATTTTACTTTTGAGTGTTTTATATAAATATACCTTCTTCTAAATTTTAAGTATGTTTACATTTGTAAACATATATTAAATACATTAAGATTCACATACATTTTCATATCTGATTACGAGCTCCGATATGTAAGTTAGACGCTATTACTATTATTCAAATTTTACAGAACACAATATTGAGGGAAAATTATTTTCCCAAAGTCATAAAGTTGTAAGAAAGACAGGATAGACACTCCAGATCTTATTATTGCAATATGTATTCTCTCTACTCCCAATTATAGCATCATGTAAAGTATAACAGAACTTGGTAACAGTAAAAGTGTGTTTTGGTTATGTTGGTGTTTCTATATATGAACGACTAACCATGGCTTTGGAATTTATTGTACCCAAATGATATTTTACCTTTAACATAGCAAGAGTTTTTAATCAAGCAACGGCTCAAAAATGTTTATTGGCTGATAGTTATGTCTAGACATTCTTCTTCTTTTGAAAACACAAAGATAATTAAGAAAAATGCTGTTTGTAAAGTTCTTATATATATATATATAATTTGTATATATATTAGTGTTGTGATTAAGTAAACTCAGGGGACAATGGCAGCATTGCAAAGGGTACTAGCTCTATCTAGTTGTCTAAGCAAAACTTTTATTGGGAGAACACTTCAAGATGAGATTGGGAAGTTAAGATGGTAAAAGGCTAAGAAGAATTATAGAACAAATGAGGGTAACTTGAACACAGACAACTGGAAAAAGAGACTAGAAATAGTTTGATACTATGATAGAATGAAATTCAAGGAAGAGACTGTCAGGAGATGACTCTGAATAAATATAGTTATGCATAGTGAGTCCTTAATATGCAATTTCAGTTGCCTATTGGGACTAGACGCGATCTAGATGACAGGTAGAAAATGAATGAGTATTGAAAGCCTTCCAAAGTGATGTCTACCCCTCCTGATCATAAAACCTTCCAAATAATAGATGGCTGAGGCATCTAGAATGCTTCAGCTCCATATATACAGAAGCAGAGAATAGAAAAACCATTGTTTTAAAGGATGAGTGAGGAAGAATGAATGACTTCACGCTGCCTAAGTGCACGTGATCTCAAAGTGGGCATTTCTTCTCTGGGCACTTGCAATGAGTTCTGATCGTTTGGCACAGCTCTGGTATGCAAAGGCAAATTTGCCACAAAAACACATGACGTTTGATACTCGTCAGTCTTTTTCACTATTGCATCTCAAGTCACAAACACATCCTGATACACAATAGATCTCAACAAAGCATTGGTGACTAGCGAATGAATGAATGAATGAATGAGGAGAAGATTAAAATCATCTAGTGAGCCATCACAAAGAATTTACTTAATTTGATCTAAGGTATTTTTCAACTAAATAGGTAAGAATTAGAGTTAAAAAATCAACTTGTACATGCAAGTTAAATTGCAAAGGGCGGCTTATCAAGCATTACTGTTTTCTGTCACATTCAGAGGAAGTTGATATTATGAGCAATGGCATTCAGAAAATGTCTGACATGCTTAAATATTGGTAGTATATACAGCTCTAAATAATGAAAAAACTAAGAGCCATATTTCTTTCAGTTTAAAATGGATCCAGATAAAATTAGGGGGAGGGTGAAATTTCCTAATAAAATTCCCAATTGTTGTGAAAACAATGTCTTTTTTTTTTCCCAATAGAATCAAAATCTTCATATAAACAGAGAGCAGATAGTTCATCAGTCAGAATAGGATAGGGTATGCTGTAGTAACACATGTACAAAAGTCCAAAAGCTTAGTCATATATTTTTTTAAATGGTTTATTTCTTAGCAACAAAATGTCTGCTGTTGACTTGGAAAATGTCCAGGGTAACAGCTTTCTCAGCAGTGAGTCAGTGATCCAAGCTGATGGAGGCTCCACCATACTGTAACTAAATCAACTATTTCTGACCTTCCCAGTTGAAGGAGCAGGGAAGGGGAGGTGAAAAAAGTATCAGCAATTAAATTCTTCCTCTCAGAAGTCACACACATTATTTCTACTCACTTGCTGTTGTTTGTAGTCAGTCATATGATAACACATAACTTTAAGGGGCTGGGGAAGTGACTAGAAGGGGAAAGACCAAGAAATACTGATGACCAGTGTTAATGTCTACAGTTGAGAGGTAGAAAAATGGATATTGGAAAACCAACCTGAATCTATCTCAATTTCAAGTGAGAAATTTCAACACTTAACTATGAATACTTTACTCTCTTTGTGTGACAAAGTAAGAAAAATTGGGAGGACTGTGTATCATATTCAGGACATAAAATCTTTCTTTCTATTTAATTATAGTCAACATTCTCCCTCTATTATGAGTTAAAAGAAAGGTTACTTGGGTCTAACACTTATCATCACAAGCTTTATTTCCAATTAGTTGTCTATCCTTGGCAAAATTATCCATAGACAAAATTCTTTTGTCACAGCCAAGATTGATAAAATGTATACCTTAGTGAAAATTAAGGGTTCATGATTTCTCTCAAGCTCTCTGTATGCTAATTCTTGTATATTCGTATTAGAAATGATACATATTTAGTTATAACAGGTTTAACAATTCTAGAATGAAGAATTTCTTGGATGAGATATAAACCAATCTTTCTTAATTAGCCACAATGTTTCACTCTGTGTTAGTATTATATCTGATAACTGTTTTGAAGTTGGTCAGCTTTATATTTCTTATTCTTGTGAGCATAACAAGTAGCCTTCAGTCATTATTCAGAGACTACTCTAATTAACCATACAACTCTTAATGAAATACTTTAGGAAGCATAAATAATCTGCCATATTTTTCAAAACTGGTATATTATAGGAAGAGTTGAACAAATGTTTTGGAAATCCAGTGGTTTTCCAGTACTTAAAATTAAAACTTATTATCCTATATTTGCATTTGGTGACAACTAGGAATTAAATACCAATGAAAAGGTCCTATTTAACATTCCTCTAGGGGTCAACAAGGATCATCTGTTATTTTCTTACAAGGACAATAAAGAAAGTAAAACAAGTGCCTTTAGAAATCTGGGAGAAAAATCCATCTTAAAAAAAAGAAAAAGATGCATTCATTTAAGTAGCAGAAGAAATCCTGAAGGCTAATTTGTCCTGAGTAGTATGTGTATCATCTAAGCAGCCAGGAAATCCGACGGCTGAATGCTTCACTGGCTCTGCCACCCAGTAGGCAGGGCAGAGCGCATAGCGCACCTACTGGCTGATCGTGCTCTACCTGCACATGTGTCTTATCCTTTCCCACTGGTAAATGATTAACCTCATGTACTAGGCTTATTCAGCAGGACTCAAGTGGTTAAACTAATTAAATTGGTGGTGCCCTACATTAACTGCTACATGAATTCTTGCTGCATTTCTCCTTAAGAGGATAGAGATTCCCACTTGACTTCAGGGTCAAAAGGATGCCTGCTGAACTTTATAAGGAGAGAACAAATGTTGCCTGTAGTTCAAAGCTTCCTCTAAAACTATTTATACTAATCATTTCAGGATATTGTTTATTAAAATGATGGTAAAATTGTAACATGAAATCAGATATTGGTTCAGATAGTTACAATAACTCATATAGAGCTCATCTACCCAAGGGGATAAAAACTGATTTAGCAATTTTATGATGAACATCAGAGGCCCAGATGCATTCATTCAATAATTTATTTAATTATTCATTCATTCATTCATCTATTTAACTCATTACATTACCTGCAGGTATTATTCACATTTGGAAAACAGGCACGTAGAATATAAACGATTGAAACAAATGGAAAAATACAGAAAACCCAAGTTGTGCTATAGCGAAATTTTAAACGAAGAAAATATACTAGAATAAAATAAAGATAAGAAACATGATATAGTTTAAAACATTAATAAGTAACTATTTTAAAAATCAAAGAAAATTTCAACAATGGCTAGTGATTTGTTTCAGCACACATCAATAGGATAACCAATGTTGTGCAAAATATTTTATAGATATAGGTACTTGCTTCCCAGTATCTATTCTTTTCTACTTCTGAGCATGCAGTTTTGTTTGGGGCAGCAACGTGTCCAGTTAGAGTAACAAAAAAATGGAGCAATTCCACTGATTCAAATAAACATACTCACCTATACTATTTTCTCTCAAGAATATGTAAATATGGTGAGTTTAGTCATTGACTGTTTGGGAGGACTGAACTGTATTTCAAAATGAGCATTCAAATTCATAGAACCTATCAAGAAGTTCAGAAACCTATCAACAAGAATAATGCACCTACCATCCCAACACTGTATGAAGTGAGAGGACATGAGACAAGGGCATTCTTAAGCAACAAATTCTGAAGACAGACCAAAGCGTTATGCATACCAAGCAGGTTGTGAGGTCAATGTGCAGAAAATATCACAACATAAGTTAATGCCAGAGAATGACACCCTGAAAACACCTTTTGAAAGTAGCCCTGACAACTAGAGCATCTGCGGATGTTATCTCCCATGAAGCGTCACTCGATGCTGCAGATGGGGCCTGTGGTTAAGGAACACCTTTGACAGGCACTGTATACAAAATAAACATGCATTATGAAAGAGAAAAGAACCTATGTTTGTCTGTCTATGTTAATATGTGACTGGATTTCTAGAAGATTTTTTTAAATTTAGAAAGCAATAAGAATATTTACTTTTTAGATAATGTGACAATGATTTTTCAAATTCTGTAATTTTCTGTTAACTACCAAAATATTTTATTGAGAAACTTAGGGGTCTGAATACTAAGAAAAAACTGTGTCTTAATGTGTTTAGAATCCCATTAAGAGTTTAAAGTTTAAGTTTGTATTTTGAGTTCTCCCATTTTCTTTGACTTTCCCCTCTTTTCATACAACCTTCCCCCTTTCTAGGCATTACACGCTCTTCATGGTTTCCCTTATATTCCTCAATACTTTTACTGCATCATTTAATTAGATTTATCCTCAATTCTCGATGCCTTTCTTTGTACTATGAGTGCTTTTCTCTCTTTAACTTTTAATATTTTGGCATTTTATATCATATTCAATAGGGGTTACTCAGCTACCATCATGTAAAGGAATAAAAAGTTAAAATATACCCCACATCCCTTATGAATCAAGCGACAGATAAATGTATTATCTACTTTTAACACATTATTTTTATAACAACTTTTCTATAACAACAAGCAAGGTGGTGGTGTTCTTATTTTACAGATGAGTAAACCTAAGATCAGGGAGGCAACTCACTTGTTTGAATGTCAGTAACAACAAAGCTTGTGAGTTTCAACGGATGAAAGGTGGAATCAGGGTTTGTTCTACGAGATCTTCAGTCTAGACCTTCTTTCAGTGGAACTGATATTTTCCCCACAGCACTTCCAGTTTAGGTTAGCTACTTTTTCTAGCCTTACAAATGTCTTTTCTAACTTTTAGAAGAGTACTGCAGCACTATTTCCACATGGAGAAAATTTAGAGATCCAAAGGGAACCTTTAAAAGCCTTGATCATGATTTTGAACTATAAAATAAGTCCTACTTCCTATTAGTAAAAATGTTTCCCAAGCGAAAGCAATAGTGACAATACTTAAAGTATTTTGCCAATATTGTTATTCTCATGTATAGATCATAGCAAACAGAATCATCTCAGAAAAGTGAGTAGGTAAGAAAAGCAAATTTAAAAAACAATGGAAATGCCTTTCTGCTTTTAATTTTGCGTCCAGAGTCACGACCCACAGACTTAAAACTCACCTAGGAAGAATTTCCCATTAGGAGGTTTATTATCACACCGCCATTCCTATAACCTGAGGGAAATAATTCTGTCTGTATACTGTCACTGCAAGTAATAAGTATCTCTGAAACAAATGAATAATTACTGTCCAAAAAGACAGGGCAAACTGGCCACAGTAAAAGGATTTGCATCTGGGGCAAACTAACAGAAGGCAAAACCTTAACAGTCATTTTGATCCAAAGGGCTTGAGACAAGCAAGAAATCTACTTTGTGTATACCAGCTAGGGAGCAGGGAACCATCCTCGAGTAAGTGGGATTAAAGCAAAGGAGTGAGGGAGGCTGAGCCCAGAAAAAGGAACGTCTGGAACATAGCCACAGGATCCCTTTTTTATGAGCTTGCAATCTCAATTGTAGGCAGAGATAAAACTCTAATGTATGACAAACCTACTTGGACAGATGTTCAGAAGACACCACTGATTAAAGGGTACTTGTTTAGCTGAAAAGTTAATTCACTTTGATAGATGAGTACTTCACTGCAAATGAAAATTTTGTTTTGCTTTATATTAACACCTTCCATAGACAATTTGAAACTAACTAAATTTGATGTTATTTTTTTCTGGCACATTTTCAGCAATTGAGAAAACAATTTTAATTTTAAATGCTATTTTCTTTGAAGAGGAAAGAGGAAATTAATGAGTATATTTTTTATGTATTTTAGAACAATTAAACAATTCTTTTTTTTTTTTTTTTTTGTGAGGAAGATCAGCCCTGAGCTAACTTCTACACCAATCCTCCTCTTTTTGCTGAGGAAGACTGGCCCTGAGCTAACATCTATTGCCAATCCTCCTCCTTTTATTCCCTTTTTCTCCCCAAAGCCCCAGTAGATAGTTGTATGTCATAGCTGCACATCCTTCTAGTTGCTGTATGTGGGATGCTGCCTCAGCACGGCCAGACAAGCAGTGTATCAGTGCGTGCCCGGGATCCGAACCCCGGCAGCCAGTAGGGGAACGTGCGCACTTAACTGCTAAGCCATGGGGCCAGCCCCCAATTAAACAATTCTGATCCATCTTTCTAAATTTTATGTTCTAGTTCTTCAGGAAACACATACAATACAAATATAATCATATACAAACACATAGCAGTGTAATGTCTGTTGCAATCCCCAGAATGATACAGTGCCCAGGATATCCAACATTTTCTTTGCCTTTTGTTAAATAAGTGAATTCAGATGTGCAAATATAATGTGGGATTTTAGACCATAATTTTACCGTAAATTAGAACCTGGAATTCCTTAACGATAATCAACGTTAGGCAGATATTGTATATTGCATTTTTTAGCATTGCAAACAATAGTTGTTGGTACCAACAGAAGCTCCAATGGATGAATAGCTTTTTATGAGTCACATAAAAGTGAAATAAAAATATAATACAGAAAAATATGTAAATGTATAATTTGGGGCACAGAGTTGTGTTAATACTAAACTCAAAGTCAATATTCAGATAACTTTTCTAATTTTGGTGAAAATATAAAAATACAATTGTGGTTTTAGATAGAGTTGTATTTTAATTGTTGTCACCTAATATTTTCCCCAATAAGATGATAACAGGTAGTTCAACAATGCATTTATCAATGAAGATACTTTATCATGCAAACCTCAAAACCAACAGGAATCCCGGGAGAAGCTAAATAGTTTTGCCATTTACTTACATGGTATCCCTTCTGGACCTAGGTCCTATTTATTCTTTCAGCTGCTAGAAGTTCCTCCAGCCGATGGCCCTCACCGTCAGCCCTCTCCACTTATTGCCTAGGTGGAAGACAGGTGCCGTGCCCAATTCACACCCCCTTCCCAGGGCAGCCCCACACCCAAAGACTGATAAGACTGGGGTATAATCTTCACCCTCCCCCAACTGTGGCCAGTGTTGAGGGATCATCCAGCTCTAGTTGTTACAGTAGAATCGGCTGAGGCATTTGATGGACCAGCATTGCAGCTAAACTTCCCCCTTTGCCAAATCCTGTTTCCTTCCCCTCACTTCCGCAGGTTTTGATTTGTAGGGATCAAATGTTGTGGACTCTGATCTCACTCTCAGAGTTGGTTTCCCAGGGAATCTAACCTGTGATATCAGAAATTTCTTACAAATATAATACATTTTATTACATAACTAACCATATACAGAAGAGACCATAAAGTCTAATCCCATCATGCCTTTAATCCCTTTTTTATTCCAGTCACAACAAGAAGCCCAAGATTCCTGAGAAATTTACCTTCATCATAAAGTCTGTGCATTCCCCACAATTCTCATATCGTTCACCCAGTTTCAACTCCTCAATCCCTTCTCCTGAATCCTTTGTAACTTGTGGATCATTGGCAGAAAATTTCTCAAATTCCTTTCTGAAGAGTTCCTTCAACTTCTTTCTCTGACTAAAGATCTGCTTTTTCTCTAGAACACTCTTTCCTCTAGAGTTCTCTCCAATGGTAGCTGTTTTCTCTGCAGCATTCCTTGTACCATAGATGATCCCTATGCTAGTCTTTGCCATTTTGAAACAATTTTCTTTTTGTTCTTTTTTTTTGATGAGGCCCTGAGCTAACATCTGTGCCAGTCTTCCTCTATTTTGTTTGTGGGTTGCTGCCTCAGCATGGCTGATGAGTGGTGTCGGTCTGTGCCTGGGATCTGAACCTGCAAACCCTGGGCCGCCAAAGCAGAGCATGCGAACTTAACCACTACGCCACCCAGCTGGCCCCTCTAGATGATTTTCCATACTCTCTTGCCTCACCCCAGATTTGAAACTTATTCTATTAGATTCTACCCCTTGTCATCTTTCTTTGTTGTAGTCATAAAAAGAAATACTAGATCATTCCTTCTAATTATTCTGAAATATAATCATCTGGTTCATTATTACTCTCAAAAAAGCTCCTGTCTAAATTTTGGTGATTTCAATATTCTTATAATTGATCTTTTCTATAATCTAACCTCTGTCAAAACTCCAGAAATAACAAAATTAAAACCACCAAATCAATAAATAGTATTTAGTAAGGGTTTCTTGTGTATAAAAGAATAGTTCACAAACTGTGAGTTTTCAAATCCAAAAGTGATATGAGTCTCAGAGGCATGACATTACAGGATGGTTACAAAGTGAAAATGGGAAGTTGTTTAACTCTTACAGTGATTGGTTACTAACAGTGAAGGTTTCCAGATGGCACGGGATTGTTTAAAAGTGGTTATCTTACAGCAACTAGAAGGATATGCAGCTATGACATACAACTATCTACTGGGGCTTTGGGGGGAAATAAAATAAATAAATAAAATCTTTAAAAACAAAAGGTGGTTATCTTATGCCATTTTTAGGGAGATGACTTAAATTTCTTTTATGATTATCAGAGGCATTTATAAGAAATAACCTAAGTTTCACTTATGTTCAGGAAATAAGCTAGATTTAGTTTTGCTTACATAGCTTAAATGGCTTTATCTGCTCAGGAAATTTTTGTCTGGTTTGCATTTTGTATTTAATTTTAACACCTCTCAATTCTTGAACTTTTCACATCCAGTAGTCTTGTCCACAATACTTCTCTGCCATCTTATCACATTGTTACACTGTAGAATTGTCAATTACCAACAACTGTGTCACTTCAATTTCAAACATTGTCTTCCTGTCTTCCTCCAAAACCACTCATCTTTCTAACCATTCTCCCTGGTACCTCAATTCCAACAATTATTTGACCACGTAGGAAACTCTAATGCATTGAATCAGCCAGGTTTTATTTTTCCCTCTGTCCCTCAAGGCCATCCCCTACATTACAGGAGATTAACACAATCCCAAATTAGTATGTGAAATGTGGTTTGACAGCAAGGGATATAAAAATATTAAAGAAATTCAGCATTTTAAAGAAATTAAAGAAATTTCAGGGATGCCGGGCATCTGCATTTTAGAGCTGCTCCACTTCTTAGCCCCTAAGTTTCTAGAGCAGACCAGGTTGGGGTGCTGGGTAGGAGTGGTAAAAACAGTATATATCTCTGTCCCTGGCTGTTTTATCTAATAATGAGCACATGTACAGTGTTGTAAATTATGGTATACTATGAAGCCTTACAAAAAAATGATTCAGCTCTGAATAACACTCAAAATATTTTTTATATATTGGTTACTGCATACCTAGGTACACACACAGTAACAAAAATATGATTTACTAAGAGTACAAAAGGCTTCACAATATCGTGTCATTATTCTTCTCTTTTATGTTGCTTAGAATTCCTGGCACAACATTGCAGAAACTGTCCTGAATATGTTCTTAATTTCCAGACTCCTCTCTCACCCCTCATACATTCCTAGTTAAACCCCGCTCTCTCTGAATCTTCACCCAGGCAGCTAAACAAGATTGTAGAAAATGACAAAGCCAGGCTGATTGGAACTTAAATTTGTGTCACCAAATAAAGTGTTGCATGGCAGAAAATTGTATCTCATTTCCTTAGATTATTCTTACTCTAGATGAGATTTTACACCTCCTCCCTCTTCAAACCTCCAACACTCTGCCACATTTTAACTTTCTGATAATAATATCCACATGTTCTCACCCAAATATCTACAAACAAATTTGAATTTTTTACCCATATAGCCTACCTTCTCCCCCTATGTCCACTGAATCCTGTCCCCTCGTATACAAAGTCCCTACTCCAAAAGTTGCATCTTCTCTCACCTAAATTATCAAATGTTTCCTCTCTAGGGACCAATTCCATTGATCATACAACACTCTGTAATGTCACAACATGTTGTAAAATTCTCTGGACTCTATGGACCCCTTTGGCTTACCTCCACCTCTCTGCTTCCTTTTAGAGCAAAAACATTTAAAGGTTTATTATAATTGCTCTCTCTACTTCTATTCCTCACATTTTATCTTGAAACCACGAGTTTGATCATTTCTTCCTTCATGTTTTACCAGGCCTCCAGGGCACCTCACATTCTTGCCATAACTTATAACGAAAATACATTTTCAGACAGCTGCGCTTTCTCACCCATCTGAATTTCCTGCCCTGGTGCCTCCTCATCTCCTAACCTATGTTCTCTGGAGTGTCCCAGGACTCAGACCTCTTCTCTCATCTATCTCTGCTCAGTCAGGCTCAAGGCTTCAAATACTTACTATGTACTGATGACTTCCAAATTTACCTCAAGTCTCTGTTTTACCCTGGACTCGAGACTTGTATACCCTACTTCCTATTTTGCATATCCAGTCGGGTAACTTAAACATCAATACATCCAAAACTGAAGTCCTGATTTCTACTTTCCTGTAAGCAACAGACCTGTTCCTTTTGCTGTCTTATCCAATTCTTAAACAGAAGCTATGTTCCTCATTTGCTCAGGCTAAATTCCTAGAATAATCCTTAATTCCTCATACTCTGCCTCTATTAAACAAGTAAATTATTTGAGTTTTATTTTCAAGTTCTCTGTGAGGTCTGAATGCTCCTCCCACCTCAGCATTGTCTGACACCTGCATTATTGGAATTGACCCATAAATGCTCTCTGTGCTAGAACTTTTACTTCTATAATTATTCACCACACAGAAGCTGAGGCCTTCCATTAAAGAAAATCAAGTAAACAATTTCACTCTCCCATTTGGTATCTTCCAATAGCTTTCTATTGTACTCAGAATGATATTTGATTATCAACAGTAATATATTACTATCACTAATAGCTAATTACCACCAGTTTTAGCAAAGGCTCTCCTACCTTGTATCTCGTCACTCTCCTCCTGTTTCACTGAGTTCCAGGGCACTGGCCTTCTTACTGTACTAGAAAATACCACACATTGTCCACCTCTAGGCCTTTGTCCAGGTCCTTGTCTCTGCCTGGAATGTCACTCTCCAAATGCCTGCGGTGTTACTTATTTGCTCCAAATCTCTGCTCAAATATCTTCCTGAACATCCTCCTAACATATCACCTTACTCACCCCTGGTACTTCCAGCCCCTTTCACAGCTATATTTTTCTCTATAGCACATACAGCCTGACATATATAAAATCTGTCAATTTAATTGTTGTCCATTTCCGTCCTCTGGAATATAAACCCTGGGAAGGCAGAGGTTGTTTTATTCCCTCTCAATTCCCAGTGCCTGAAACAGTGTGGGACCCATAGTAGCCACTCAATGATGATTTGTTGAATAAATAGATATACATTCATTTTTATCCTACTTGAGTGGGATATTCTTTAGAGAAATTTCTTCCAATTATATCATTCTGAAATATGATTGTAGTTGATGAAGTTGTAGAATCACCTCCATTTATGTTTCCCAATGAAAGCAGAACTATTACTCTACTTTTTGTTGTATGCCTTGTATTACTATATTCTGTCTCCCACAAATAGCAAAGGCATCTTTATTATTGTGTGGGAAAAACTTAACTTTTGTCCACAGAGGTGAAAGCTTCTGTGCATCACACTCATCAGTAATACCTCGAGACTTATTTAAGCTTTAGCTAATTTACACCAAGCTTACTCAAGTGATTTCGTATCAGTTTGCAATCTACAAGGTTCATTAACGCTGCTGCAGGGGATAAATTCCAAACTTAGTGAACTAATGTTTACTGAGCACCTACAACATGACAGGCATGATGTTTGGTACTTAAAACATGTACGTCTCATAATCCCTGCAATAATGCTGCAAAGCTGGATATTTATCTTATTTACAGAGGAAAATGATGACACTTTGTAAAGGTAAGCAACCATCCATATGGGAGTATGACTCTCTTAATTTGAAGACTTTCATCTTTCTATAATACCTCATTGAATTATGTAACTTTAGGTGTTAAAAACTCTATTCTGGCAAATTTAACTATTGAGATCCATATCAAATCAACTCTACTGATGTGTACACCAAACCATTCATTTATGCAAATGTATTTATTTTGCAACTTCAAATCACATCGTAATGGCTGTATTAAACTGAATTCATTGTTAATCCGTTCCCAATGTTTTCTATCATACAGACATAAATCCCATAAAACTTTAGCATTATTCCTACTATTAAATTCACTTTAGTTATATTGTTTTAGGTACTTTAATATAGAAGTTTGCAGGTCAACCTTGCATTTAAAGAAAAGTATTATACATTTTGGAGTATTTGTGCTCTCTAGAAATGTCCAAATTCTATCTAACATTTAGGGTAGTTTGTAAAATTCTCTTATATTCTTATTTTGCTTCCACCATTTTAGATCTAAGCATTATTCAGATTTTTTCTCCTTAAAGTTGTTTGGTTATTCTATTTCTAACATATTAAACATATGATTTATTTTTTCTTCTTGATAATTCTAACCTCTATGACTTCCCTTTTAAAATAATTTAACTATGTTAATTGGTGTTGGCAAAACTTCCAATTTGATATCAGTTACAAATTTCATTAACATACTGTTTTCTCCATCTTCCAGATCATTAATTAAGTTGTTAAATAAGATCAGCCCTCACACCGATCCCTGTGGCACTCCGTTAAATACATTGACATTTTGTTTGTTATACTTCAGTCAGTTTTATATCCACAAGGCTCTGCTTTTATCCAAGTCAATTTGAATTTTTATCACTATTCCATGACACTCTATGAAATATTTTATTTGTTATTTTTAAGTAAATACATTCCATATCCTTGACATTATTGGCCTTTCTCCAATGACTCTGTGGTAAAAGTAGACTGGAAATATCTTAAAATTGTGGATTTTTAAATTATGATTGCTTTAAAAGCAAAACCCCCAAATATTTTTCTCTTACTACCTTTGTCTTTAATTATGAGTAATGTAACTATTTTACTCAACTGTATCTTTTCTGAGACCCCCATTTCCTTTTAAAATGCAGGTTTCTCTCTATCTCCCTTTTCAAAGAAAGTAATAAAAATAATTTTTTCATTGATAATTTCTTTCATACTGAAATATTCACGATATTCAGACTCATTGGAGCAAGTGTCATTATATCATACTTTTTTGTCAGATTTATTTCTGTTTTCTATCATTCCTTTATTCTTTATTTTTTAAATCAAATATTTACTAATTTACCAGCAAACATGGCTTTCATTATTGATCCTAATTTATATTCATTTAAAATAAATTTTTATATAGATTTAACCATTTTAGTTATGACTTGGTTGAATTTCTCTCTGATCTTAACCTATGCACACAGATTGTTTATTTGGAGATTGAATTTATAATTGCATAATAATACAGCATCCTATCATTTCCCAAATTTTAAATCCTTTTGTATATCTTGACTCTTTTTTTATTTTTTGCTGAGGAAGATTTGCACTGAGCTAACATCTATTGCCAGTCTTCCTGTTTTTTTTTGTGTGTGTGTGTGAGGAAGATTAGCCCAGAGCTAATATCTGATGCCAATCCTCCTGTTCTTTTGCTGAGGAAGACTGGCCCTGGGCTAACGTCCATGCCCATCTTCCTCTACTTTATATGGGACGCTGCCACAGCATGGTTTGGTAAGCAGTGTGTTGGTGCATGCCTGGGATCCGAACCTTCAAGCCCCGGGCCACCAAAGCGGAGCACGTGCACTTAACACAACGTCACCGAGCCAGCCCCACTCTTTTTTGTTTTTTTGCTTGAGAAAGATCAACCCTGAGCTAACATCTGTGCCAATCTTCCTCTATTTGTATGTGGGTCACTGCCATAGCATGGTGGTTAGGTCTGGACCAAGGATCTGACCCGTGAACTAGAGCCACCAAAGCAGAGCATGCTGAACTTAACCACTATGCCACTGGCTGGGCCCAATATACATCTTGACTCTTAATAGTGGAATACATTTCTTCCTCTTAGAAGAGTTTAGATAAATTTATGTCTTCAATATTATTATTTAAAATGTATTTTCATTAATTTAATGTCATAGTACTCATAGAATCATCTATTATTAAATTAAAAATAATAAAAATAAAGTCATAATAAATCTTGTAATTTTGGGTCATGATTATACCTTTATTTTTCCTAGTTCAAAGATTTACAGACTACAAAATCTTATATTTTAACAGTTCATCATGCATTAATACATAATCTGCTATGCTTCAAAAGTGTTCTGGGCACTGAGGATTCCACAATGAATGAAACACAAGTTGACCTCTGACAGGACACAATCGTTTTGACGACTTATCAGAGAAGAATAGGAATTAAGTTTTGGTTTTTATAGAGCAGACCCCAGAGGAAAATCAAGCCAATTTGATCAGCAGAAACTTGCAGAGGCTCAGAAGCTCGAGGCGTAAGATAGCAGATAGAGCAAGAAAATAGGAAAATCAGCATTCATATTGGCTAGGCTTAAAAGTTTCTTCCCCTCCAAATTTAAACCTACAATGTTTCCCAATTCCCTTTCAAGGATGGATATATATTTTCTGGAACATTTTTCAGATTGATTTCTCTAAGGGAAGCAAAAATGGGTGTGAAACATAGAATTGAAAAAGTGGGGAAAAAATTCACCCTCAGAAATGGATAACTGTGCTTCTTCTTTTTGCTTGGCTTTCAAATTGCCTGCATTCAGACCAACAGTTGCAGGATTTGGGAGGTTTTTCCTGGAAAAACTGAGCTTCTCTAGGGAAAAGACCACTAGATACTGATATACGTAGATTGTATTTATGATATAAGCCACCAACTGATCATCATTTATAGATTGGTAGACTAGCCCAACTGTTGACAAGCCCTAACCATAGAGTTTCCAAGTTAATAGAGTTGAAAAACCAATATGGGACAGATGAGGGAATCTTCCAATAGTAAAAAGAGACCAAAATAAATGATAGAAAAGCAGATTCTGATGAAACATAAATAGAAGCAAATAGGAGAAAGGATTGCTAGAATCTATGTTTTACGTTTGAGAAATGTAATAGAAAATGTTCATTTAGAACAAAGAACTGGGAGCTATTAAAATATAGAAAAAGAAAGGGCTCAAAATGTAAAAGTAGAATGGTAAGAATTTTAACAAATATCAAATTTGATGGATAAAACTCAGAATTTCCTAAAATTTAAAATAAAATTGAACAAAAGGCAAAAAGGTAAAAAATGAGAGAAACAATGAGACAATTAGGAATCACTTCTAATAATCAAATAATAATAATGATAGAAAAAAAGAATATAAAAAAGCTAGAGAATATTATTCTGTTAAAACAAAAACCTTTCCAGAATTGAAGGACATGAGCCTCCTAGTTGAAAGGATCCAATGGGTACTAATCTCAATGTATAATAATAATCATAATAATATTAATAATGCCAAGATATCAGTATAAAATTTCTAAACAATTTAGCAAATATCTTAAAGCTTTTAGAGAGAAACAAATCAAACTTTTTTATATACAAATTGTTGAAAATTAGATTTGCTTACGTTTTCCAAACACAATATTGAATGCTAGTACAACAAAAAGAAATAATTTAAAATACAATACTGATTGAAAACATTTTCTACGTAAAATTCTTTATCCAACGTTATTAGTTTTCTAGGGCTGCATAAGAAATTTCCACAAATTTAATGGTTTAAAACAACAGAAATATATTCTCTCACAATGGTGGAGGCCAGAAGTCCAAAACTGAGGTGCTGGGGACAGGCTTCCTCCCACAGCTCAAGGAGAGGACCCTTCCTTGACTCTTCCAGCTTATGGTGGCTCCAGGCATTCCTGGCTTGGGACTGTATGTCTCCAAGCTCTGCTTCCATCTTCACAGTGCCTTCTCCCCTCTGGGTACAAGCCTCAAATCTCCCTATGCCTTTCTCCTATAAGGACACTTGTCATTTAGGGACCATATTAGGGACCCATTTAGGGACCAGGATGATCTCATCTTGAGATCTTTAACTTAATTACATCTGCAAAGACCTTTTTTCCAAAAAAGGTGACAATCACAGGTTATGGGAGTTAGAACACAAACATATCTTTTTTTGAGGCCATCATTCAACCCACTACATCTATCAAACTATTAACCAGGTGCATATGTAAAATAAAGGCTTTTTATATAAGCAAGTGCGAGAAAATTGACCTCCCTTGCACTCTTTCCTGGAATCTAATGGAGACTGTGTTGCCCCAAACAATGAATTAACCAGGAAAAGTACCACAAGCTACCTAATGAACAAGAATTCCAACAGAGGACAGTATGAGTAGAAATTCCCCAAATGAAAGGATAAGCTCATGGCATGAGCAGTGCATGAGGCCCCAGAGACCAAACTGAAGCAGGATATAATAAGGTTCCAAGACAGAGAGGGCAAAAAAAAAAAAAAGTAGCATTTACACAATTGAGCATTTTGAAATTATTGGTAGGCATTTGGCAGATCTGATGAAATAGCTGATATAATACTATAAATTTTGTAAATAAAACAAAGTGAATACATGCAAAGGAAATACTAACTCCACAAAAATAAAGAAATATGTAATAAAGAAAATAATATACAACATGTCTTAGCTCTGAAGGAACTATAATGATATAAAAAGATACACGTTGACCACTGATTTAACTAACAGTCATAATAAAACTACACTGAAAGAACGGAAAGAGGGGAAGTGTTTTCCGAGAACTGTAGGCACGAAAGATGTAAATCCTGTTCTGTGATGAGGATGTCATTAGGCAGTGTTAAAGTTGGTAAAGGGCAAAACAGCAGTATCTCATGTTACTTGGAAGGATGACGATAAAGGAAGGAGAGTGGAGAGGAAGGTAGCACTGTAGGGTTTTGCCCTTTTTCATCATCAGCCATTTTGTTCACTATGATATTTAAACTATATGCATATAAAACTTTAATTATAATTGTACAAGAGGATTTAATATTATTGACATGTGGGTTAAGACTGTCAATTAGGATTTAGAGTATTTTGTTTTTATAAATTATGTAATTTTATCCTTTAAACAAACTTGAGCAAGAGCAGATATCATTAACTTCATTTTACTGCTGAAGATACTTGGAAAATAGATGGCATTTTAAAGACATATGTTTAATCAATGGCAATGTAATATTTCACTCTGGTCTTCTGTTATCTCATATTGTTTATTTTCCAGTGTAACTCACTCTACTTAACATAGAACAATTTACTTTCTCTCATTTAAACTATTATTTTTCTATTAAACAAAACATTACAATATTGTGGAGCTTTTTTCTAAAATTCTTAGAAATTACTTGGAACTTCTCTCTGAATTTTTCTCTATGACTCCTCATCATTATTTTTCCCCTAAATCCATTAAATTTGGCATAGGATAGCTGTTTCTCTCCTAACTGTCTTCAGAATCACACAGCTACCATATGCAATTGGGCAACCTGACCCAAATTGCACTCATAAAAGTAGAGCTTAAGTTTTCGGCTCCTAAATTTATCATCTGAAAATGATTGCCTGAGGATGTTTACAACAAGTATTTGTCTCATCAGCATTCAGCAGCACTGACAAATCATAAAAGAGGGAAGAAACCACAGACACATGAGAATGGATGAAAAAAAGATTGGTGAACAGAAGATCAACACCAGCAATGCTTCAAGGCTCCTGGCTGCAAAAACTTTCTTTTTAATGTAACTCTCCATTCTCAAATCTGTCTTGAGACAAGCAAATTGTATGCCTGTTTCGTCTGCTCTGAATAAGCATTCCTGCACACAACTCTACACATAGAGTGTAGAGGTGGGAATTTTTTTGTTATTTGTTTTGTTTTGTTTAGTCTTTTAAATGTTTTACTTTGAAACACAAGTTAGGGCAGTAGTTGCATTTTTTTCTTGAATAATCTTTCTTCTGTATCAATAAATAAATTTTAATTATCACTCTTGACTCCATATTACTAAGTTCATTGTCTTAGTTTTATTTTTCATTCATCTCCTCAAAGAAACTAACTAGCCCTTTCACTATAATGAGATGAAATAATCTATGATTTATTATTAACCAATATTCTATCTGATATCTAGATTCACTTAGCTAAAGGAAAGAAATGGGGACGAAACTATTACTTAAGTATTTTACATAATTCTTTTAAAGGCATCAAATATAGAGGAAAATTTGATATTGAAGTAAGGATACAAAAGGTACAGGGAATAATGCTTATTATAAGATAAAATCTTGATTTTCTGTTGTGATCATAAGACCAGAGAAAATGCAAATGGATTCCTTAAATTTAATAAATTATACTTTGGGGCCAGCCCCACGGCCTAGTGGGTAAGTTTGGCACACTTCACTTCGGCGGCCTGGGATCATGGGTTCGGATCCCAGGCGCAGACCTACACCACTCGTCAGCCACACTGTGGCAGCAACCCACATACAAAGTAGAGGAAGATTGCAGATGTTAGCTCAGGGCAAATCTTCCTCAAGCAATAAGAGGAAGATTGGCAACAAATGTTATCTCAGGGCTAATCTTCCTCAGCAAAAAATAAATAAATAATAAATTATACTTTGATTGTATATGTATGTATAAATAATACTCTGTACACTGTCCTTTATTTATAAATAAATATTAAATTAGATGAAGTACTAGATATACGCCACATATTAAAAGCTCCAATAAATAACAACTTCTTTGTTGTTGTTATAATCTTGTCACTATTAGTCTAACTTTAAGAAACCTTTACGCCTAGTCAAAGCATCTCATTTAAACCATAATGAATTTGCAATTGTCAAATCCTAATATTTAGACAAGGAGATTCCTCCTTTTTTATTTGTCCTGAATATTTTGGAAGTTAGTTATCTGTTACTGCATAACAGATTACCCCAAATTTGCTCTTAAAACAATAAACATTTATTATCTCATAGATTCTGTGGATGAGAGGTCTAGAAGTAGCTAGCTGGATGAGTCCAGAGCAGGGTTTCTCCTAAGTTTATAATCAAGTTGATGGTCACTGCTGCAGTTATCTCAAGCCTCAACTGAGGGAGGGTACTTTCCCATGTTCATTCACCCACTTGTTGGCAAGCTGCTGGGCATCTGCATCTAAACTCACTCACACATGTGCTAGCTGTTGGCTACAAGCTTCAGTTCTTTGTCATGTGGACCTCGTGTTGACTGCCTAAGTGTCCTTGCAGCGTAGCAGCTGGCTTTCCTCAGAGTGGGTTATGAAAGAGAAACAGAGACGGAGAGAGAGAAAGAACGAGGTAAACTCAAGAGGGAAGTTGAAGTCGTTGGTATCCTAATCTTGGAGATGCCATCCTATCACTTCGACTATATTCCGTTCACTAGAAGCAAGTAACTAAACCTAAACCACACTCAGGGGAAGGGAATTAAGCTCCACATCTTGAGGGGAGAGGTATCAAAGAATTTGTGGACCTATCTTTAAAACCAGCCCAGAAGTTATGCTATCAATATTTGAATTTAAATTGTAAACACTGCTTAGAGAATCTAAGTTTCTGCCTCTGTTACAATAAGCAGCTACTGACATCTTTCAGTCCCTGTCTTGTTCTGACTGCCAGTAACGACTGCCTGTCTTTATCTACTCACAGGTACATAACGCCAAGTTAGAGATCAAAAAATCTTTGTTTCACTACCAATAGTTATAACTATGCTGTGCTGCCAATGCTAAGCTGTCATTATAAAATGATGAGAAGATCTTCCCAGTCTAGATATCTCGGTATTAAGAAGGGCTAAAAAGTTACTCAAGTCTAAACCTCTTGGGATACAATGGGAAACCTTCCTCAAGCACTGTTTTCCCTCTTTCTCATCATGTATGAGCTACTTTAGAGCATTTTCTTACATTGCAGGCATTCTGTGTACATAGGCTGAAGATCTGACTTCCTCCACTTCTATAGAGAATAAATTTCTCAGAGAATAAGCAACAATATTGTGCCAAAATGTTGCTTGGATTGTCATGGATAAGCTGTTACTAACTTGGAATAGAAGTAGAGATTCTGTTTCTGTTTTCCCTGCATCACCAAATTCACTGATTTATTTATGGTAATTCTAACATTCACTTCTACTAGGAGGTTATTACAAACAAGGAGTTATCCTGAGACTAAATGGGATATTGACTGAACAATGCAGAAACTAGAAGGATCTCTACAGAGCTAAGCAGGAGATAAAATACAACCAGCATATTCCTTTGTTTGGGTAATAAAACCTTCTCATTATTTTCCTAATTGCCCTGTCACTTTATGATCTAAAAGTCTTTGAAAAGGTTAAGAATAAAAATTAAGTGACGTGAGCTAAAAACTAACAAACACAAAAGGAAATAGATAAAAATAGCTTATTTTTTAATTACAAAAAATAAATTTAGCAGCCATAGGAAAAAATAAAGACACACGCATGTCTATTGATAGAATTTAAAAGACTTAGCAACGTTATTCATCATTAGTATTAGCAGAATTAGTGCTCTTCACAGACCACTGTCTAATGACAGGACTAAATTCTTCATGTTCAAAGTTAGTGGTGAGCCACACCTCCTCAGATCCTGACTGCTCAATGAGAAGGATTCAGGTAGGAAAGGATATAGACATTATATATACATTCCTAAAGATTCTTCTCACCTTCCTGTAAATAATAATAATAATAAAAAATGACCCCACCATGTCTCACTTTTTAAATTTACTTTTAATTATTGTATGTTTTATTTTGCTGAATCTGGGCCCAGAAACCATTCTTGAAAACTATATTCCAATGTGTTCTCACTCTCCTATAGGTACATTTGATGCATTCTGAATGCCCCATGCCCATCTTACTTTTACTACTTCTCTTGGTATTTTTCTCCTAGAAATAGACTCACAATTTTGTAGACCTTGTTATCTGTTACTCAACTATTATTTATGCAGAACCTCCTTTTCAGATGTTTTCTAAGATCTATGTGTCAAATCATGTAACGCCTTCTGATGTGAAATAGTAATACAGTAAACATTTTTAAGTGATAGGTGCTCAACTGAAATGACTATATTTAACTGATGTTATTAATAAAAATATTTTTCTTGAAAGGATTCAAATTCCCAGTTCAAAATAAAATACTTCCATAAATGTTTTTCAATCATAACTCTTGGCATGCTTCCCAAATATTGATTCACACGTTGTTTTATAACAGTTTTATTAATTGCAGTTATTAAATAGCAATGTAATGTAAAATGTCTAGCAAAGTATCTGGTATATAGTACTTAATAAATGTTAGTTTTCTCAATCTTCCCCTTTACCCAACCTAGGTGACCATATAATACTTGCTCCTATCAAATTCCAATGACAAAATCTCCACAAAATTTTAAAAATCTTAAACTGTATGAAATCTGTAAACAGCATGATTCTTTTTTATGCATGAACATTACATCACCATCATTATTATTTTTCAATGCATAGGTTCACTCAGTACAAAACACTTTCAAATTTAGCAGAAACTCTCATTTACCTTTTACAGGAGAAAAAAATTTAAAGTAGAGAGAGATTAAATTACCTCCTAAAACACCTAGGAAGTAGGAGAATTAGCGGTATTTTTAAGTACAAAATGAGTGTTCTTTCCAACTAGCCAATGCCAATGAACTCATATTATGATGGAATGAGGATTTTATATATCTCCTTCTTTCAGTTGCATATTTAACTGGAATCACCCACATTTTTTGTCCTACTTCTGTCTTCATCTGTGAAAATGTCTTCTCTGTCTTATCATCAATTACGATAGTTACTGAAATGCAGTATTGTACATATGAAAGAACACTGGGTAGGACATATAAAGGCCAAGGCTTCTTAACTAGCTAGATGAATTTCTAAATTTATTTTAAACATTCTGAATCTCAGTATCCTCATCCTTCCAATGAATATATTTTATATGACTTCTGAAGATCGTTAACTCCACAAATATGATCCAATTGATTTGAAATTAATATGCAATATGAAAAATTTGTAACTACGTGTGTTGATTGAAGTTAACTGGACTTATTGTGGTGATTATTTAGCAATATATACAAATGTTGAATCATTATGTAATACACCTGAATCTGATATAATGTTATAAAGATATGCAATATGATATGAGAACTAGAAAAGAAACCAACTTCGTTCTGAATTTTAATTTTAACTTAAAAAGTATTATAAAAAATGTCTTTTCTTCTGTTTCATCTCCTTTTTTGTTTTTAGTTTATGACTTGCTGACAAATTTTACTCAAGTTCTATTGTGGACCTGCCACTTCACCTGAAACCAAAGAACACTTACTGAAACTATGCAACCTTACTGAGGTCTTCAATAATTAGTTCTATTTCAAGAAAGCTATTATATTGATTAGCCCTTCTGTATATAACATCAAGGCATTCACATCAGTTGTGGGTGGTAGCAGGTACACTATCTGTGGTATAATCTAGAAAGAATCTGTTGGTAGGAATTTTAGAGTACTCATTACCTTGACAACAACAGGTAATGCGTGGCTACTCAGCATGTGTTTCTGCAGGATTCCTCAAATACTAATACAAGTTTGCTTGTTAAACTTATAGTTCTGAAATACTGGTTCTTATGTGAAATTGACTATACTTGCCTGAACTCTAATATAGTCTGTTGTAAACAGAGGTGCGTTTTTACACGCCTGTCATCTTGATTTCTCTTGTATTTTAAATTAGCTGTTCTAAACAGAGGCAGTGTGATTTCTGAGAAGACATATCTGAAATATTTCATATGGCTGGTGAGAAGAGTGTGTGTATATGCACATGTGGGGTATGTGCGTATGTGTGTGTTTGTGTTGCATGGCTATTTATTTCATTAACTAATAAAACAAACATTTATATATAATTAATTAATAAAACTTTATTAAGTAAACATGATGGCATCAAAGCAAAACCTAATTGTTAATGAACTTAATTGCAGATTTTCTTATCACAGTTCCGCAGCTGCTAATTCTTTGTGCATCTTAAACTTTAGTAGGTAAAGTGAGAATCTGAGGAAGAAAGGACTTGAGATACTAGATTGTCAAGAGTCTGGGGGCCGGCCCCGTGGAGTAGCAGTTAAGTGCGCGCAGTCCGCTGCTGGCAGCCCGGGGTTGGGATCCTGGACGCGCACCAATGAACCGCTTGTCAGGCCATGCTGTGGCAGTGTCCCATATAGAGTGGAGGAAGACGGGCACAGATGCTAGCCCAGGGCCAGTCTTCCTCAGCAAAAAGAGGAGGATTGTCATGGATGTTAGCTCAGGGCTGATCTTCCTCAGAAAAAAGAAAAAAAGATTCTATAACCTACTTTTGTGTCCAAATCATAATGAATAATAAATAAAATATGCAGATGAAGCCTCAATAACAGATATATTAGAAAGTTTGGCTTTCTGAAACATGTAATTTCATTATAAATTATGACATAGAATTTTCTCCCTACTTAGTAGAATATATTTCTGAAAACCCCTGCTATAGGATAATCATCATTGAATAAATGAAACAATTATTAAAAAAAACAGATTTGGGTGGCCAGTAAAATATTTTACTGAATATTAATCATTATGAATAAATAAAAACCATTTCAGTTTCTATATTATTATTAAAATTAAATGGTTTATAAGGTACAAGAACACACATTATTAGTATTTTAAATATTTAATTAATAAAAATGAACACTGCATGTAAATTTCCAATAGCCATATCTCAGTGTTCAGACAACCCTTCACTAGAGTTTCTCCAGGCAGTTTATTTATTATCATGTTTTTGTCACGATAGACTAGATAATGCTGTGGTAGTAGACAGCCCAAAATATCATTGGTTAACATAGCCAAGTTTATTTTTTGCTCATGTTACACGTCTATCACAGCTTGGCAAGGGGGCCTCTGCCCATCTCTGTCACTCAGTGACCCAGGCTGATAGCGATCCCATCTACACACATGCTTCCACGATCGCAGAAGCAAGGAAAAACTATCACAGCAAAGCATACTCGGGCTCTGGAAACTTCTGCCTAGAATTGAGAAATGACACTTCACCATTTTCTGGGCCAAAACAAGTCACATATCTGAGAGTAAGTTCAAAGAGTATTGGTGTATAATCCTCACACAAAGGGGGAACTGAATATTTATGAACAAGGATTCAGTTCACCACATCTAGAAAACATACCTTCTACTAACTGTTTTCTTTGATTCTTCTTCTTCCTCAATTTATGTGTTCATTCAATGAACATTTCTTGGCACTTTCTATGTACTAGGGATTGTAATTAGATGTGGTAATGTAGAAATAAAAAGTGCAAATTATGGTAGTAGGGAAGAAAAACAAATAGACAGGCACATGCAAGATAATTTGTCTTTCTATGATCAAGATAATTATTGTATATTTCAGAAAAACATTTGAGTACACAAAAATACAGTATAACACAATATAGTATTGCTGTCTTCACCTCTTAAGAAAACTTATGTCAGTTAAAATATGTTAGGTTGTGATTTACAACAATAAAACACCTCAAACTGTTTGAAACAATAAAAGAGATATAGTGCCTGATATACAAGGAATGTTCCAGGAACGGGATGCTAATGTGTCTTGCATATTTGAGTCAGAAGCTCAATGAACTTTTTACGAATCCGGCTTCTTTCTCTCTTCTATTCTGCCATCTGGGTTGCCTGCTTTATCCTAAGGTTATGATCTCTAATAGTGAACAAATGGCTGTAGCAAGCCCACTGTACATCTGGACACCACAACATTCAGCCAGGAAAATAGTAACATTTAACCTTAGAATTTCCCAGCATATATTTCTTACAATTTTGTCAGAGTGTGTTGGGTCATATGCCCTTTCCAGATCTAATAAACATTAGTGATGGCATTATACTGAATAGCTTAGACCTAGAGCATAGAAAGAATTCCAGTCTCCTAAAGCACCATACTCTGTGTGGAAAAAGGATGAATTTCCATTGAAAATTGAAATAGTTATTAAGAGAAGGGCAGTAATCACTAATAATCAACATACTATTACAATTTTTGCCTCTGATTTTTATCACGTGTGATTTTCTTAATGGTTTCTAAATGCATTATCTATATCTAAGACATATATTTGATTTATATTAAAAAGCTTCATCCCAAAAGTCTCTCACATGAATAAAAATTTCACAACAGATTTCATACTTTCAAATAATTATTGGGTTTAGTTTGGAAAATGGGTTAACTGGTTATATTCTATTACGTAATCATATATGCTAATCATAGTTATATTCATAGATCTTTCAGTCTAAAAGAAGGAAAAAGTATTATATACTTGCCTAATGGAAATTTAAAATTGAAATGTGAATAGTTCTACTTCCACTATGACTGAGTAAGCTTCTAACAGGATGAACTCCCCAGTCGTGACAAAGATAATCTCTGGGGGTGGGAAGACTACTTGAAGGGCATGGAAGGTGAAAAAAGCAGGCATTTATTTTGTCAGAAAGTGGAGAGCTGGGAAAAGAGAGCAGCAGACACTGAGTTTCCTGTTATTATGGTTTTAGCCTGAGGGAAGTCTATGGTCACAGCATGTCACACAGTACCTAAATTTCTGATAGGAAACTGTGGTATTTCTGGCCTAAGGAACTAGAGGATAGAGACTGGGGAAGTATAACTGCTAAAAAATGAGGGAGGGGACGCTGGGAAGGAGGGAGACACATAAGAAGAACCCCAAATTCTGTTCATATACCGCCAAAGTCTCCAGGTGAATCCTGAACTGCCCGTAAGTGGGTCTAATTCAAAACAGCTTGCAGCTAAGGTAATAACACAAAAACCTGAACTGATATTTGACCTGACAACCACCATGAAGAAATGTGTATGCTAGAAATGTGTATGCAGTTTGATTCCAACCAGTTTAATTGCCTTGTAAAACAAAATTTTTTTTTTTTACCTTGCTGATTACATTATTGGCATTATTTACAATAGCCAAGATATGGAAGCAACTTAAGTGTCCGTCGATGAATGAGTGGATAAAGAAAATGTGGTCTATATATACAATGGAATATTATTCAGCCTTAAAAAATGAAATCTTTTCATTTGCAACAACATAGATGGACCTTGAGGGCTAAGTGAAATAAGTCAGACAGAGAAAGACAAATACTATATGATGTCACTTGTATGTGGAATCCAAAAAAAAAAAAAAAACCCAGAAAACAAAAAACAAGCTCATAGATACAGAGAACAGATTGGTGGTTACCAGAGGCAAGAGGTTAGGGGTGGACGAAATAGGTGAAGGGGGTCAAAAGGTACAAACTGCCAGGTTTAAAAATAAATGTCATGAGGATGTATTGTATAGCATGGGGACTATAATTAATAACACTGTGTTGCATATTTGAAAGTTGCTAAGAGAGTAGATCTTAAAAGTTAATGTCACAAGGAAAAAGAATTTGTGACTGTGTATGGGGATGGGCGTTAATTAGACTTATTGTGGTGGTTATTTCACAATATATATAATTTTGTTGTACACCTGAAACTAATAATGTTATATGTCAATTATACCTAAATTAAAAAAAAAGAAATACTACTTGAAGATAATTAAAAAAATATTTCAGAAGACGGTAACAGAATCTAGAATCTCACATAATACCAATAATATTTAGGTTGCAAACCAGAATTATGCAACACACACATACACACATGCACAGAGATATACACACAAATACTCAAAGCAAATAATGATATGTGCTTAAGGAAAATGGCAAAGGCTATTCCCAAGATGATACAGATATTGAAATCATAAGAAAAGGAGTATAAAGCAGCTATTATAACTACGCTCAGGAAGGTAAGGAAAAATGTATATAATGGATGAAAAAATAGGAAATCCCAACAGAGAAAAAGATTCTATATACTAGAACCAAATGGGAAATTTAAACATTGCTAGCTTTCTGTTAAAATGTTTTGTCCAAGTTCGTATGAGTCAAATAGCTAGAAAACTTTGGCACAGAAATTATGTAATTCTTTTTAAATACTGTTTGCTATTAATTCAACTTTAATAATTTTTTTTTTTTTTTTTTGCTGAGGAAGATTCATTCTGAGGTAACATCTGCTGCCAATCTTCCTCTTTTTGTATGTGAGCCACTGCCACAGCATGGCCACTGACAGACGAGTGGTGTAGGTCCACGCCTGGGAACAAAACCCAGGCCACTGAAGCGGAGTGTGCTGAACTTAACCACTAGGTCACTGGGTCTGGCCCTCAGATATTTTTTAAAAGAATCTTCTTTCCAAATAGCAGCTCTCAACTGCCTTCTAAATAAAATTAAAATCATATACATTTCCAAAACAGTTTGCAAAGAGCATTGTTTTTTTATTGGTTATTACTACTAAGTCTAGAAAGGCATCTACAACCATATCAGAGCTTTTAGAAAGTAGAGGCATATATTATAATCCAAATCTTGTCATTAAGTTGTCAGATATTCTAAGAAAACCCTTTTACTGTTTTATGACTTGGTTTTCTTGTCTTTTAAACATAGATAAAGTTATCATTTCTGACTCCACAGGCTTAACATGGTTATTATGATGAGGCAATAAAGCATGTAAAAATTGTCAGGGTATAGAAGCACTATGTAAATAGGAGTCTTTGAGTACCCACTGACTTCTAACAGGGCTATTTTAACCAACATAACTCTAAAAGAAGAACATTTTATATCATATTCCATACCAGATGTCATCTCAAACGTTGTAGAAAGGGTCAAGAGGAATGCCTTCCTTACGATGCTCAGCAAATACTGAACTGCTACAATTTCTCCCTAGATACACAGAAAAAATATATATATGCTTCAGTACACACAAGCACAGGTAAATCTTCCCAGTGAATTCACTGTTTTAGGAGGCTAGGTAAAACCAAAAATGGGAAAATCCAGAACATAAGGAACATCTCAAGAAGTTGTAAAAATAAACTAGCAGAAAACTCAGCAGGTAAATGTGAAAGACAACTGCTGAAAGAAGCGACTCAAAGGAAAAGTGGAGAAAAAGTTGGAACAAATCAACTGGAGATAAGCTCCACGGGAAATGGTAATCAATCAGCGCTCAAGGCTGGACAAGACTTTCTTTCTACAAGTGTACTGGAGAAAACTGCCTAGAAGCTTCCATTTTGAATCTTCTTCTCACCCTGACTCCAACCTTTTTTTTTCTTTGACTGAAGTCTTACTTTATCAAAAGATCACAGCAGATTTTATTTAAGAAAACAGAGCAATGATAACCAACAAAATTTTGAATCTCTCTTCTCCAGGAGGTTTTGAGAATATACCATCTGAACCTCCCAGGAAAAGAAATGGGAAAGAATTGATATACCTTTTGTAACTTTCCAAAATATTGTTGACTGATTATACATTGCCACTGTGCAGATAATTTGGCATTGGGATAAAGGACTCATATAACATTATTATCTCATATGTTCTTCAAACTGTTAAAATTACAATCATATAAATAGAAGTTAAATTTTTGTCAATTAAATTTTAAATAGAAATTAACACAGTGAATGTTTTGAATCTTTCTCTTGTCAATTTTATTTAAAATGCTCCCGAGGGGCCAGCCCGGTGGCGTAGCGGTTAAGTGAGCACGCTCCGCTGCAGTGGCCCAGGGTTCACAGGTTCAGATCCCCGGCACGCACCAACACACTCCTCGTCAAGCCATGCTGTGGCGGCGTCCCATATAAAGTGGAGGAAGATGGGCACAGATGTTAGCCCAGGACCAATCTTCCTCGGCATAAAAGTGGAGAATGGGCAACAGATCTTAGCTCAGAACTGATCTTCCTCACAAAAATAAAAAAAATAAATAAAATGCTCCTGAAAACACATAAATATATATTTAAATATTTTATATTTCTTTTATACAACTCAAAGAGGAATGAATTTTGTTTGAAAGTTAAAAATCCTGATGAATATCTTCATTACTTCTGTTTCCGCTTGTTTCAACATATCAATAAAAAATACACATAATACAACTGCTATTTTTTTATGTAGTGTGAGATCTTTTTATAATACAGATTAATAGTAGTTTTATTCAAGCCATTTCTCTATGTGATCAAAAAGTCTATGTGATTCATGGGCCAGCCCCGTGGCTTAGCGGTTAAGTGTGCACACTCTGTTGTTGGTGGCCTGGGTTCAGATCCCAGGCACGCACCTACGCACCACTTCTCCAGCCATGCTGAGGCCACGTCCCACATACAGCAACTAGAAGGATGTGCAACTCTGACACAGAACTATCTACTGAGGCTTTGGGGAGGAAAAAGGAGGAGGATTGGCAATAGATGTTAGCTCAGAGCCCGTCTTCCTCAGCAAAAAGAGGAGGATTGGCATGGATGTTAGCTCAGGGCTGATCTTCCTCACACACACACGAAAAGTCTATGTGATTCAATATTAATATTTAGAATTAAAAATAATATCATCAAATACCTATAAATTCAAATATTTTGTAATGCACAGCATTTATTATAATACATTATTACCTGAATTAGTGTGAATTTTACATATTAGTGTTTTCTTCAGAGTATTTTCTATACACAAATAAAATAGAGAACAGTCAAAGTATACACAAAGTTTCAAATTAAAGATGAAGGTGACAATTGAGTAGAATTAAATAGATGGCTAAATAGCTACATTTCTAAAAGGGACTAAAAATTTAAAAAAAATAACCTTTTAAAGGCAAATATACAATTGGATATTGTTCTAAAAATAAGGTAATTGAATGGTTCTAAGAGGGAATGCCTTAGAACAGATACAAGTTAAATTAAAATTACCCTTTACATATACACGTGGCAAGATGGTCCAGGATTAGACAAAAAGGAAAATTGCCTATTCTTTCCTCATCATTTTCTAGGATTTTCTTGGTTGCTTCCAATTCTTCAATTTTTATCATTAATCACTCCTTAACTCTATCTTAACATTCTCAAGTACTCATCTCTTAGAACTTTTCATATCTTCGTATTAGTACTATTTGAAAAGTATTTTTTAAAAATAGTAAGATATTTTGTAGAGTTTTGTTTTCACACTGACAATGGAATTTATTTTCTTTTAAAACAGACAATTGTTAAGAAAATATTTATTATTAAAAACTAGTATTTTAAATCCCTCATGTTTTCTATATTCATTAGAATTTTCTAGATTAGCAAATCTCTGAAGTTTTCTGTGTTATACACATGATATCATGAATTTAACAAGAGGAGCATGATGAATTACTGTCTACATTAGTGTTTGAAAATTTCCTCATATAATCTCTCTCAACCGTCCATTAAAATAACTATTAAGAAACATATCCCCCATAATCTCACATGCGTCTCATTTAGCATTCTTCTAAAGACAATTAATAGAAGAGCATAAAATGTTACATGTGTAGTGTACGTATGTGATAAGGAACTGGAATATACTAGTTATAACCTGGAAATTGTAGTCCCAAGCAATACGCTGGGCAGAAAACATAAAGATGAATATCCTGGAAGGAATATATTCTAGGGGTTATGGTTTTATCAATATCCCATTACTCAGCATGGCGGAGATTTATGTCAGGGTAGAAACAGACCTGCAATTCATTACATCAGTATTAGATGCATGTTACTGAACATCAAAGGGGGACTCTGAGCTAGGAGTTTGAATTTGTCCTTCAGGAGTATATCTGTGAATGGTATTCTATTAGCACACTAGTCTGTTAACACAATAATGGACAGCCAGGTATTTTCTCTGTTAAGAATTACTGATTATGGATTGCTTTTTCTTCAAGATAAGAAAAGTGGAAAAGAGAAAGAATGTATAAAAACACAACACTGGACTTATGAAAAGGTAGGACTAAGAGGGGATAAAAATAAGCAAGGGAATATAATATTACAGTCTAAGAATAATAGAAGTCAGAAAGTATATAATAGAGAAAATTATATTAAATATTTCTCATTTTATCAGGATGTATCTGATTATTGTCACCTTAGAAGTTTCTTATTTCAAAAGCATTGGCTGCTTCTACTAAATCCTCACTATTTGCTAATAGATTTAGTCCTAGCTTAAACATGACCTATTTCCTCTTTTCTTAACACATGATTTACTTTTTTCTCTTTATAGACTTTCCAAAACTAAAAAAGTAAAACTGTCAGCCACCTGTCACTTTTAAAAGTCAAGATTTGTTTCATTTAATACAAAGGGTAAAAAGCTACGGTAAGAACTCAATATCGGTAGGTGAATCCCATAGGTAAGGGAGAACTTTATAGATCACATATTCTCATGTGTCAATCAACCATCTTCCAGCTTACAGGAAAAAAATAGAGACATCATAAAATGATGCATTTAGGGGTAATTATTATATAAGTTTGTAGTCTCTTGCAATGCATTTTTTCCATAGACTTTTAAAGTTTTCACAGAAACATAATGCTGTCACTCACATTTGTTCAACAATAATTAGTCATCAGTCAGTCTGAATAGATGATAAAATTGATTATTCAATAGGCGGTACAGAGAGAGGCCTGCAGGAAATGTGTCCAGTACTGGCTGTGAAATTTGGATGGGTTCATAAGAGAAGATGGATGTAAATGGGAGTTTAGATTTTACTTATCATCTACAAACAGAAAATGAAGAGACACATCTCTTTAGCTTGTCTAAACTACTGAGTAGCCACCACTTTATGTTCTGTAACTGAAATATAGGTTTTTGATTATTTCATTAAATATAGTCATTTGATTATTTCCTTGGCTAACCAAGGAAATTAATAGGTTCATGCAAAAGCTCTTTTTAGTCATACGTCAGTGAGGTATACATTCTGAAAAATTTCTCTGAGCTTACTATAACAAAAAATATTTAAAAATTTAGAAAGCATAAGGAAATAAAAAGTTGAGATGAAGGGAATTTTCATAATATAAAGAATTGCAAACTTTCTTAGTAATGTTATTAATATTTTAAATCTCCATTGAAGAACAAATGTGTTTCACTGTAAGCTCAAATCAGCAATATGTAGACAATCATAAGAAGCTCTCCTGATATCCTAGGAAGAGTAGAAATAAAATAAAATAATGATAGATAAACTAATAGACATGAATATCAGAAGACAAAGTTCCAAATTACAGATAATTACATTCTGAAAAATAGACTGAAGCAAAAAGATGAATGAATATAAGGTAGTCATTGTCATCACCATCAACATCATCATCATCTACCTTATTCTGTAAAATACCCTAGTCTCAATACAAAATTTTCTGTATCTAGTGGTCCCTCTTTATCTGAAGTTTCAGTTAACCACAGAAGAAAATAATGCTGAAAATAATGGGGTCTGAAAATAATGCTACGTCATAATGCCTACATCATTCACCTCACTTCCTCTCCTGATGTAAGCTTTGTATCATCTCACATCATCACAAGAAGAAGGATGGGTACAGTAAAATAAAATATTTTGAGAGATACCATATGCACATAACTTTTCTTACAGTATATTGTGATAATTGTTCTATTTTATTATTAGTTCATTGTTATTAATCTCTTACTGTGCCTAATTTATAAATTAAACTTTATGATAGGTACGTATGTACAGGAAAAAACACAGTATATGTAGGATTCAGTACTATCCACAGTTTCAGGCATCCACTGGGGTCTTGAAGCTATATCTTCAATGATTTTGAATAAAAATGTAAATCTTAAACCCTAAAAACACACACACACAAAAACTTAATTACTTACAAAAGAGTAAGCCCCAGATGAACTCCTAATATTGTATATATATTTTATATATGTGTGCATATACACACGTATATACTTATGTATGTATCTATACATATGTATTATGTATGGTGTATATATATATACAAAATGTTATAATATCTACCAAGTTGTGATAGTAAATATTTAAGACACAAATTAGTTTCCATTTCACTCAAATTTGTTTTAATTCATGAAGACAAAAACATTCATAGCTACAGGAGGATTTAGAATACATTGCAGTAGGTATAAAAGGACATTTAATCAGCATTATAAGCATCTAAATATAACACATGTAAATAAATGTTGTTATTTTACTTAAAATTAATACTAGAAAATATTTATTGAAAGCTTAAAACATCCCAAGCATTCTTATAATCACTGTGTGGATTTTTAATCAAATTATATTCTAATAAACGAACTAAAAATACCATGTTTTATTTAAAGACAGAGAAGGATGGTGAATTTACCTCAGAGCACAGCTTCGTCTGCATCCAATATAGTTTAATATTTTGTATTGTTGTCATTTTTATACTATTCACATTTGTTACATTTTTATCACTCTTTTTTAACACAATTATTTAAGAAAACTTTAAAATTACAAAATATTTTGTTTTTATCATATATCAATTGAATGAAATGATTCACAGAATGTTACTTGTATTATTTTTATCATATGAAATATATTATTTTAAAATTATAATCTGATCATTTAAAATATATTCAATAGATACTTAGAAGAAGACATTTTCCTTTTTAGTATAGGATACACTTATGCATGTATATATATATATGTAAAGCATATATGTGTATGACATATATATGATATAAAAGATATACACCCACCTTTTAATTTGCATATATTAAATGTATATTTGCAACTTTTATTAGAATATGTATAGTAAAGGTAATATATACTTATTGAAAACTGTACATTTATAATATTTTATTAATCTATTGATTGTCTTCAAGCTATTAAAATGTATTTTAGGTATGCACTTTCTTTCTTTTTTTTTTTTGTGAGGAAGATCGGCCCTGAGCTAACATCTGCCAATCCTCCTCTTTTTGCTGAGGAAGACTGGCCCTGGGCTAACATCCACACCCATCTTCCCCCACTTTATATGGGACACCGCCACAGTATGGCCTGACAAGTGAAGCATTGGTGCGCACTCAGAATCCGAACCGGCGAACCCCAGGCCACTGCAGTGGAGTGTGTGCACTTAACTGCTTGAGCCACTGGGCCGGCCCCTGAACTTTCTAAATATTCTAATAAAAAATAAAGTACCCTAATCCTGAGAGAATATTATAAGGTAAAAGATACAAAAGACATAAACATTTTAATGTGATATTATTGTCTTTATTTACAATGTTGAATAAATAAAAACACCTTAAACATGCAATTTTCTAAATAAAGTATTGTATATCCTTAAAGAAGATAGAATAATATTTATAAGATTATATAGGACAGAAAATAAAGTTGCAACAACCCTAGAATTACAATTACGTAAAAATATCTTATGTGATATTGGAAGTAATAATTTGAAATGCAAATGTTGCCCTAGCTGATGAGGAAATCAATGAATATATGTATCCATTCATTCATATATTCCTTCACATGAATATGTATACCCACACACCTATACACAAATATGTGTGCATATACATTCACACACATGCATACAACACACACAAACCACATATTTTTTGCAGCGATGGCACCTTAATAATGAGGGTAAAACAACTTATGTTTTTGTAAAGAGTGAGTCAACAGATTACATTAACATGGATAAGAAAAAATACTTTTTCATTCATTAAGCATGGATACCAAGGGTCAACATTAATACCTTTGAAAACAAAGTATCATTAATGTAAACAAGCACATGTTCTTTGTCCAATAAATACATTTGTAAAAATTAAAAAATAATAAAAAATAGCTGCAACTTTTTCCTTTATAGGCTTTAATGGAGTTGTAAAGGAGTTGTAAATTGTTTCTTAATGGAAAATTATTTGAGAGGTCAATCTTTTCACACAAGGAGTAATAGTAATGTAGATTTCTAGTTAGTTTAATAAAGACAACAGTAAATCAATAGAAAGTTCAAATGAGCAGACTTTGGCGGTTTTGCAGCTTCACATGACTAGAGATTTTTTGAACTTAGTTTTCTTCAGAGATAATTATACGAGTGTTTGTTGATGCTCTATATCATTCTGTGGAAAGTGGGTAACTTTTTCTCATCATTTTTCTTGGAGGCGCAACTTTAGATTTCTCAATACTGCTTATACTTTATAAAGTAACCCAAGACAATTTTAAATGTTTTCTTTCTGAAATCTTTGGCTACTGCATGATACTGTGAAACTACTTCCAATGCAGTCAGTTATCTTACTCATAGTAAAAACATTCTGCATATCTAAATAACAGATTTATAGAATAAAAACGAATTTAATTTGATATGAATAACAGCACGGTGCTGTCCTAGACATATTAAAATGTTTTATTATTTTAAACAAATTACATTCAGAAGGAAGAAAATTAGACCTATAATACATTATTGGCAAACAAGATTCAAAATCTACTGAAGTTTTGTCTTCTAAAATTTGATAGTCTGCTATAATTTCATTTTCTTTATCCAGAATTCAACAATGATAACATCTCCTGCACACTTTTATCTCTTCTATTATTCCTCCTTCACATTTCTCTTTTATTTTTCTTGCAAAACATTTAAGTTTAAGCTTTACCTGTTTTTTTTTTAATTTGATTTACTCTGATGGAAAATGCATTAAAACACTAATAATACCAAGGAAAATAAGTACTTATATTTAGATTCTGACCCTCAATTGAAAGTTCCACATTAATGTTGAGTTTCATGAAAATCTAGCAAAATGACAAATTTTCTTGATTCCTAAAGGGAAAATAAAAGGCTAAGGGCCTACATTTAATCAATCTTTCTTAAATATTTTATTCAGCTGATATAAATAAACGAATTTTATATTTTATTTTCTAATTAATTCATTCAATAACTAAAATCTAAGCAATTACTCTTTCCCGGGCATAGTTTAAGTGCTGGGCTTATAAGTGTGAGCAAACACCAACAAAACCAACAAAGAGACTTACAAACAAAGAACACCAGAATCGCTGTCTTTATGAAGATTGTAACGGACACACATATATATCTAGAGTAGAAAACATTTCACTTAGATAAATCTTAATATTTATAGATAAAGAATGCTGAGTATATTATTTACTACCTAATTTTATGTAACTTACTGTTAACATATTTAAATAAGGTATTCCTATACATTAGTCATTTGCGTTGACTAAAATCTGAAAATCGAAAAAACACATCACATTTTCATAGATATAAGGAAAAGAAGCCTATGTGGCCCATTGGAATCTGCTCCATCTCTCAATCATTTTTTTGAAATCAACTTTCAAATAACACATTTATTCCCCAAAATCAATGGAAGTTCTGCATACTTCATATAAAAACTGAGCAGGAGATTTTGAGTGGTTTTATCCACCACTCAGTTAAAGGCTGTCTCTGAGGCTTGTGATGATGCGATCTTTAAGTCATTCATCCATGATAAAGGGATAGAAAGGGAGCCTGGCAGCATTTTTGTGTTCATTCTGCAAAGGTTGTGTTCAAAGACAAACTGAAGTTATTTAGAGTCTCTGTACAAATGTTCTAAACTTCAGTTAAAAGGTTATTCTGAGTTCTCAGCTTAAAACTGTCAGTTAATATCATCAGATGTTCAAAAATGACACTAATTTTCAGAATACAAAATATGTTTTTAGAATAGAGTGTTGCCCAAGACACAAAATAAATCCAAAATTTATCTTCCATAGATGTCAGGTATTGAAACCTTTTTTTTTTTTTTAATACACCTATCTTTGTTTTGGAAAATTCTTTTTTTTTTTGGTTAGGATAATTTCTTGCTCAAATATTACATCTGAATATGTAGCTTAATAGCTTCACCTATCCAAAGACCATTAAAAAACCTATATTACCCAAGCTTAAATGTGTTAAACTCTCAAAAATTTAATGGTAAAACAATAAAACTTGTACCAGGAAGAAGTGAACTTGGAAGCGTTTCTACAATGAAGACAGTTTCAAGTTACGCAGAGGTGATCGCCATCAGAAAATGAAGGACTGTGGCTTCAATGCAGGCTTCTCAACTCAATATGGCTGTGACCCTGAGCAAGTAAGTTATAATTTTTTGAAATGTAATTTCCTTAATTAGAATAAATTAAAATAAATAAAATTATCTCGTGGCTGTAATACTTAACTCCACAAATACCATCATTAAAATCTTTTGATCAGGCCAAACTAAATTTGTTAGACCTACTCCAGTGAGGGCGAGCACCATTTTGACAGAAATTTAGTAGTATCTCAATTTGAGAAATTAAATGATATCTTTATTGAGTTTTAGGGCCTGGACGTGGTACTCTTAAGAAGGATCCTACAAGGAAGGGAAGTAGTTGAGGTTGGCCAGAATTCATGACAGAATAATTTGGATTGGTGACCACAGTATGGCAAGCATCTTGAAGTGTGTCTTGAACAGAAAGAGGTTAATCTTGATAAGTAGGTGGTTTATTGGTTTGAAGTCTTATCTTCTACAAGCATTTCTTGAAGCAGGTGGCTGAGTTAATTTTTCCTGGTCTCAGGATTTTGTAACATAGGGACAGAAAGAATGCCTGGTGTTAAGTTTAAGAAGTAACAAGTTTAGGGAGTAATGTTGGTTTCAGAGCTTATTGTTTTTTAGGAGAATTAAATGAGAGCACATAGAACAAGCAACTTATGTAATGACTGGTTAGTAATAGATGGTTAATAAATATTACATTCCTTTCCCTAATCCCAACACAATAAAATACTGGACAGAAATGTTTAGAATCTTGGGTTTAAAGTGTGATATTGCTACCAACTATCTATGTAATATAAAAAAAATATATTTATGCCTCTGTGTGTGTGTGTATACACATACATACATATAAATTTTTTTCTGCTTTGACTTCCTTATCTTGGAAATGCAGATTACAATTGTCTAAGTATCTTAAGACAATAAAATCTAGTTAACACATAAACACATTTTCACATTGATAAAGAAAACCCAATGTTATAATTGTCAGGAAAGGAATGTCACCTTATATAATGCCATATGTAACTTCACTTTGTTATGAGAAAATTTTCTCAGTCTTCTATTGGTTTTGCTCCTGAATATGGTGTATATAAGGACCACTTTCTTATCTTTGAGGAGGTTGATATAGTATCAAGACCATTTTTTCTGACCATCTCCATACCTCCTGACCAGATGCTGTGCCTCTGACATTGGATTCCTTCACTTATACTCTTTAAGCTCTAGATCTTTGTAGTAGTATCTCTTTAGATTATGATCTACATGTTATTGGAGGGGGTAGAGGAAACTTCTTCTTGCCTGTTTATTGTTGGTATGTTATTTTCCTGGCTTCTGGCCTGGCCTTCAGGCTTGTAAAATTAGTAATTCCTTTTCATATTGTTCCTTGGTTTATATTTTGTTCTACATAACAATTGACATATATATGTGCCATTTTCTAATAGTATCTGCTATTCCAAGTAAAATCTTTGTTATTTTTGTCCTTGATATCCACCATTCAGCTTAACAAGATTTCTGGTCCACATAGTTTGCCCAACACTGCCACATTCAAAGAGTTCTAACCTAGGGGCTGGTCCCATGGCATAGCATTTGGGCTCAGTGCGCTACCCTTTGGCAGCCCGAGTTCACAGGATCAGATCCTAGGCATGGACCTACACCACTAGTCAGCCATGCTGTGGCAATGACCTACATACAAAATAGAAGATGATTGGCACAGATCTTAGCTCAGGGTGAATATTCCTCAACAACAACAACAAAAAAGAGTGCTGACCTATCTAAATACAAAGTAGTATCTTCAATATGACAAAACCATGTTTGGAGATATATTTCACCAAGGTAAATGCTTGGATATGATTTAGAAAATTATATCAGCAACCACTTCACTAGAAGAATCTTATAAAAAATACAAAGTTATGCATTCATTTTTTTCCAAATTTACCATATACATTTTTTATATTCGTCTTTCTCTTGTGTATCTATGGATACAAAATTTTGTAAGATTAGAAGACATATAATGCATTGAAAATCTACTGGTTTATTTTTTTAATTTCTTTCATCATTCAGGTTTCTCTTAATTTAAGAAATTCTATTGAGTGGTTACTATTAGAGGAATCTTTACGTAGAAGTTTCAAGTATGATCTTTGAAGTGCCTCCATTTACTAGCTGTGTGACCTTGAGCGAGCTAATTTTCTTCATAGTTTCTCAGTTTCCTCATTAGTAATAGTGACTAATAATAATAATACATTTGTAGAGTTGTAAAAAGAACTAAAAGAGTTAATGTAATTAAAGTGCTTAGGGCAATACCTGCAATATAATGAGCAATACATAAATTTATGCTATTATTACTCTCATTACAACAGGGAGGAATCCAGCTCCTGGTTAAAAACTTACGTGTGATTTTTCAGGCCTGACCAGAGGCAATTAGAAAGCCTTTGTCTGACAGGCCTCAAGGGGAAAGCTGCCCTCCCCACAACAGACTTTGTACACAGCCACTGCATTGCAGACTCTGAAGGGAGTTGCAACCAATGACTCAGGGCTGCCTGGCTGGTCATGCTCTTCCCACACTCCTAGCCCTGGTGGCTTCATTTCCAGGTCTCTTTATCTGAGGGCTTGTACAGAGATCTTTTTAAGGTGCTTCTGCCCAAGTTGTCATTGTAGAGAGAGAAAGGGGAAACAGTGAAGACGCTTTTCCTACTTTTACTTAGTGTCAGTACTAGCCCTCCCACTTTACCCTGTCCCCTCCCCCCAAAGTCCATAAAACTGCCTGATCCTTTTGTTCAAGGCTCCCTCAACCATAAGATGACTCCCACATCTGTGACGATCCACCTGACCGTCCACCGTTCACCATTCTATGCAGGAAAAAGGAACTGGGAGGAAAGTCAGCACTTTCTCAGGTCTAAGACTTGCTTACACTATCGCAGTAAGTGATTAAAGGCTTATCTCTTTTGGTTTTGTCTTGTTGCTTTAATTGCCTACTCTGATGCCTGGCACTTCGGCTCTCTCTTCCAGTTCGGTTGAGCTCCTGACATATGGGTGACGGGTGATTCCCTTGATTTCAATGTTGGCAATGCTGTTCTTCTGAAACTCATCAGTGTTTGGATGCTACTAAGTCCATTCTAAAGCAAATGTCCGTGTACTTCACTTCATTAGATCTTAACTGAATAATGGAGATTAAAAATATTTCACCACTAGGACTTTCAAAAACAGGAAATTTAGTGTAGCATTATAAAACAGTTTACAATTATAGACAAAGCCAAAAATTTGTATTTTAAGCAGCAATTACAATAACAACAGAAAATGTTCTTTAATAATTCTGGACAATTTAAAATAAGCTGGTATCTCATTTTTAAAAAAAAATAAATGCAAACAGTAAATTAAATATTAGCCGCTAGTTATCAAAAACAAATTGATAGATGTGGCTGGCAAAATAAGAAGTTTTAAAAATTACCTATCTAACAGTAATCATAGTAACTAAGACTATGGTTTCTAGAGTATACCTGTCAAGTTTCAAATACCCCTCTGGCACCTACTCTGAGACTTCAAAAAAGTATTTAAACTTTGTTTCCAGTTTTTCACATCTGAAAAATATGGACAACAGTATTATGCTAGTGTTGTAAGGGTTGAATAAACTAACATGTAAAGTGCTTAAAATATCTTCTATAATATAGTAAATATTACACAAATGTCAGTTATTATTAAAATTGTTTTATAATAGTAATAAAATGTATTATTCAATAGTTATTCTACAAAATTTAAATGTATTCTATTATATGGAAGTCCTGGTCAAATCAATTAGATGGTCACAGTTTTTAAATCAACGAATATCTATACATGTTAAGAGAGAATAAAAATAGTATCAATTTATTAGAGGAAAGAAAAAATTGACTGCTACTCTGAAGATTAGAAAGGTGGAATATTTGATCTGAGTACTACATAGTGAGTAGGATTTTTTGTGTGTGTGTGTGTGAGGAAGATTAGCCCTGAGCTAACATCCGATGCCAATTCTCCTCTTTTTGCTGAGGAAGATTAGCCCTGGGCTAACATCCTTGCCCATCTTCCTCTACTTTATATGAGACCCCGCCACAGCATGGCTTGATAAGTGGTGCGTCAGTCCGCGCCCAGGATCCGAACCTGAAAACTCCGGGCTGCTGAAGCAGAGCATGTGAACTTAACCACTACACCACCAGGCCAGCCCAATAAGTAGGATTTATAGTTGTCCCGTGACATGAAGGCTATTCCAGGCTGAGAGAATATTAAAAAAGTAGGAAGATGTGACTGGTGTTGGTTACCCAAGGCATAGGATGAGAGGGGGACCAGAAAGTAGTCTTTGGTCACATCAATTTTAATGCTGCAGGTTATACTAGGAATTCTGCATTTTATTTTGTAATCACTGGCAAGAGACAAACTTTTTTTTTCAACTGCACAGTATCATGATAATTTTTTATTCTAAAATGATAACTATTATATTAGGATAAAGAATGGATTAAGGACAAGAGTTTGGAAGCAATGAAAACTATTGGGAAGATAAAATTGTCCTAGTATTAAATGCTAAAGGTATGTACTAGACCACTGGTGTTCAGAACAGAACAAAAGAAGAAGATGTTTAAAGGATATTTTACATGAAGATGCAAAGGACTGGGTAATTTATTGAATATGATGAAGAAAAGAAGAGGAGGAGGAATAAGGAGTAAAAATAACTGAGGTTTCTCCTGTGGCTTTCTAGGAGGATAGTGTTACTTCTAAGAGAAATAGGAGAAAAAACAAATATCTGTAAAATTCTTAAATTTACGTCATTATTTTGCCAGGTCTTTTAATAATGCCTTTCCATTTTAGTGCATACTGTTTAACCTTCATAATAGCCCTAGGGATTTGATCAGAATGATGCAAGCATTTCCTCCTAAACATCAGCGTGGATGTCTGCACCTGGTTTTCTACAATTCCAATAGATTATATATTCCAATGAATATATAAAGTCCTTATTCATAAAATGCACAATTATTGACTAAATATCCAGAAAATTTTGGAAAACGTCTGATTGTAAACCTTACTTGAAAACTATTTTCCAAGAGCAGCATCCTACCATTCCAGAATCTACACGATCATCCAAAAAAAACTACCATTTGTGTATAAACAAGCTTGGCAATGAAGCTAAACTCTACAAAGAGAAGGTTTCTGGTTAAGTGTCAAATTTTCTTCAGCATGCATTTGTAGAACAACTACATATAACAAAATCTACTTTACAGACACAACAGTGACTATTTAGAAAAAGTAAGTCCTGATGGTCTCAATAAAAGCAACAGTGAGCAGAGAAGCAGTTATTTCAGCAAACAGTCCTGTTGAATAGAAATGGATGATCTGCGCTGTCTGCATCCCTTTTTCAAACGTAATAGCAATTGCTCTCTCATAGTGACAACAAGATAATGAGTCTCAATTACAACTTCGTTCTCCAGTACAATGGGTTTGCCAACTGGCAGGACAATAAGCGATACTGTTTAAGGTAATAAATGCAATATTCCTAAGATTTATATTTACCAAATCTTTAAATCAAAAATACAATGTAATTTTAGGGTAAAAAAGATTTTTTTAAAGTGTATGCTTATTTTAAATTAAATCTATGAGATGACTGTGTAAACTCATGTATTAAACCTAAATCTGAGGGTAGATGACAAACTAGTATCATGCTAGTTAATGACTTAGAAAGTCTCATTGACTTTTATATCTTTCTAAGGTACCAATCCTCTGATTGATGAGTTTACACTTTTCACCACAGAAGCTATTATTTCCCTCTGTTCAACTTTTGTACCCTCTTTTCCATGCAAATTCTTTCTGGAATCAAAGATTCTCTAAAACTATGATAGGAATGGTAATCATTTAAAAACATGTGTACTCTTTTTTTCTGCTCTCTATAAGTCCAAATAAAGGAGAAGCTTTAAATAAGAAAAAAGATATCAAAATATATTGTGTAAATACTCTATGAAAAAAAATTTTGCTTACATTAATCTCAATTAAGAAAAAGTGCTATACAAATTGACTTACATGAAACCTGAAGAAAGAGAAATTGATTTCATGCTATATGAATATACCTCTTGATTTTACACCCTGTTTAATATAGTTAGTGCTTCAGAGAAAATATTTTTGTCATTCATAGTACCCTGTAATACTTTAGCATATTTGAAGGGTCTTGCTTCTCCAGATCACAAATAAGAATGTGCAAGCATTACAGTTTAGAATCCAAATCATGACAATTAAAATCTTTTTTAATTAATATTTTTAAATCAGCTTATAATTTTATCCCTTTTTCAGTAGTAAATAAAGATGTTTATAATTAAGTAGTAAATAGGATATTTCTATTCTTTTCCATTAATAAAACTTCCAACAGAAAAAAATCCATAATATTTAAAACTTTATTTCTTTCATGAAAGGAAAGCTTTCAATGAAAAAGAAAATCTCATTGAAAAAGTTGTTTTTTTACAACTCCATATTCAAATATTAAATTATTTCTTGTCTGATATTATTGTAAGAGAAATGCTGAGCCCTAAGTTTTTTTTATTGTGGTAAAAAATGCTTAACATAAAATTTAACATTTTAACCATTTTTAGGCGTATAATTTTGTGATATTAAGTACTTTCACATTGTGCAACCATCACCACTACCTAGCTCCAAAATTTTTCATCTTCCCACACTGAAACTCTATACCCATTGGATAATAACTCCCCATTGTCCCCTCCTTCTAGCCCCTGTCGACCACTCTTCTATTTTCTGTCTCTATGAATTTGACTGCTCTAGGTACCTCATTTAAGCAGAAACATAGGATACTTGTCCTCTCATGTCTGGTATATTTCACTTAGCATAATATCTTCAAAGTTCATCCACATTGTAACATGTGCCACAATTGAGCCCTAAGATTTTAAGGTATTAATCTAACCAATTTTATTAAAAACAAAGCTTATACTGAACATTACTTAAATCATTCAATCAGTAAACTTCACATTTAATGCATACCCGTATGATCAAATTTTAATCTATATGTTCTAAATTTTGCTAAGGTGTGTAATTCAAAAAGTAAAATAAGTATTAAAAAATTTTATTAATTCTTAAAACTGCCAAGACCATAGTAGTTGCTCAATATAATCACTCAAATGGGTACACATCGATTATACCAAAGTGCTCAGCGCTGGTAACGTAAATCCTAAAGAAAGTATGTAATTCCTGCAGAATTCCTTGAAATAATTTTGTTTAAAAAGTTTACAAATTCCTTCAAAGGTCAGGAATTTGTTGTAAACCTGGTATTACTTAAATGAGCAAGCTCCATTCGCATATTCAGGGATTCATCCATCAAACATTGGTGTAGATATATTTGTCATTTAGTGGGCCAAAAAGAGAGAGGGGAAGGCATTGGTTATATTTATTGACAAAATAATGCATTTGAAGGTGTGTTTTCATTTCAGATTATCATATTAAAGAAAAATCATTATTCTGCGTTTGCACATCAAAAATTTGATAGCACTAGAGACTGTTCCTGCCAAATGAGAAGGCACAAAATTAATATTTGGTGATTAAATAAACATATAAATAAATAATCAAATAAAGTAACTGTAGACATGTGACCATTTCCTAACTAATGATTTCATAAAAATAGCTTTCCTGAAAATAGAATAATTACTTGCTTATCTGTAATTAAAATCTACAATAATTCTCTGGCAAGATGTAAACAAGAATAACATACTTGTTTAGATATTACAAAGTTACTAAAAAACATTGCTATTCTTATTTTTATCATAGGCAGAATGCTACATTCCACGACCTAGTTCTCATGGCAGGGAACATATGAAAAATAATTGCCACTTGATCATTTTGCAATATATATAAATATCAAATTATTATTTTGTACATCTGAAACTAATATAATGTTATAGGTCAATTGTGCCTCAATAAAAAATGAGAAAGACATTTTTGAAAACTGCATCTATGTAAAAATAATGTGAAAAATCTCATAAAATGGCCCCAATTTTTAATCAATTAGATTATTATCCTGGAATGTATTTTCTTAGAACCAGGTTAATTTTTAAATGTGAATAGATTAGGTATGTACAACTATCTTAGTCCAGGTTTCCTAGACAGGGAAACCAGAGAAAAGATTTAGGTGTGAGGATTTTACTGGGGGAATGTGAGCCCAAGAGCAGCAGGGAAGGATAGCGAGAGTAAAGCAAGCAAGTTGCAAGAACCTATGGAAGGATGAGTGGGCCACTACGATGGGCAGTTAGTTACACAATAATTTGAGAAAAAATTTTTAAAGAATCCCAGGTATTTCTTCTCCCTCACTTACAAGTTGTACATGGATGGGCAGTGACATTCCTATAGTGTCCCAGGCCATTGTGTTGGCAGAGAAACGTTGAGGTAGGAGGTGAGAAGCCCATGGCATGGGTCTGGGTAGAGGTCATAGCCTATACACAAGTGGTCTCCACAAAGGTGACTATAACGTAATGAGACAAGAGGATCTGAGAGTTTCCGAACTGCTGCATTAAGAGGGAATGCTGCGTTAAGAGAGATGATCATAAGCTGATTTACTTACTAACAGGATGGCTTAACAAGTACACAGACTGTGATGGTTAATTTTATGTGCCAACTTGACTGGGCTAAAGGATACCCAGACAGCTGATACAGCATTTCTGGATGTGTCTGTGAGAGTCTTTCCAGAAGAGATTAGCATTTGAATTGGTAGACTGAGTAAAGATCACCCTCACCAATGCAGGTAGGCATCGTTCAATCAATTGAGGGCCTGAATAAAACAAAAAGACAGAGCAAGGGTGAATTTGCCCTATGCTTGAACCAGGACTCCATTTTCTCCTGTTGTGGACAACAGCTCTCCTGGTTCTAGGGCCTCTGGACTCAGACCTGGAGACTTATACCATTAGCCTCCCCGTTTTTGGACATTCGAATCCGGATATGGACTTATATCATTGGCTCCCCTGGTCCTCAGGCATTGGGGTTTTGTACTGGAAGTATAGCCCCGGCTTTTCTGGGCCTCCACCTTGCAGACAGCAGATCATGGCACTCCTCAGCCTCTATAATCATGTGAGCCAATCCTTCATAATAAAAATCTCTTCTATATAGTTACGTACATTCTATTGGTTCTGTTTCTCTGGAGATCCCTGACTGATACACAGATCCATTTCAGAAATAAAGTTGTCCCTTCATAGAAGTAGTTTTAAAAATGTAAACATTATATCAAAGTCTGGTTGATAAATGCATATACTATTAAGACACAAACCTGGGAAATGTAAAAATTTATTTTTTTCTCAGAGCAATTCAAAATGCAACTTTTTCTGTTTCAATCATATTAGTTTCTTTATTAATGTTCTTCTCTTCATATTTCTTTCAAAATAGAAGCATAATGCATATCATATAATACACAGATTTACAAAGACATGATTACAATAGCATCTGAAGGTTTTAATAAGGCTATATCACATTAGTTTTTTATTCTTTTTTTTTTTTTTTGCTGAGGAAGAGTCATCCTGAGTTAACATCTGTGCCCATCTTCCTCTAACTTTCATGTGGGTCGCCACCAGAACATGGCTGATGAGTGGTGTGTGTCCGTGCCCAGGATCCAAACATACAAACCCAGGCCACCGAAGTGGAGCACGCTGAACTTAACCACTATGCCATGGGGCCGGCCGCCTATTATATATTCTTTTCACAAATTAAAATATAGCTTAAAAAATAAGACTCAGGGCTGGCCCCATGGCTTAGCGGTTAAGTGCACACTCTCCGCTACTGGCGGCCTGGGTTCGGATCCCGGGCGCACACTGACACACCGCATCTCCGGCCATGCTGAGGCCGAGTCCCGCATACAGCAACTAGAAGGATGTGCAACTATGACATACAACTATCTACTGCGGCTTTGTGGGAAAAAAAAGGAGGAGGATTGGCAATAGATGTTAGCTCAGGGCCAGTCTTCCTCAGCAAAAAGAGGAGGATTAGCATGGATGTTAGCTCAGGGCTGATCTTCCTCACACAAATAAATAAATAAATAAATAAATAAGACTCATTTTCACAAAGAAAATTGTACTTCAAGAGATAAAATAAGCTATACATTAGAGTGATTATTAAAGATAGGTTTTATATATATGTAAACATACATATAAATTGTTTGTTTTTAACAGCTTTACTGAGCTATAACTTATACACCATTCAATTCACCCATTTAAAGTATACAATTCAATGGTTTTAGTATATTCAAAGGTATATCTAACCATCGCAACAGTCAACTTTAGAATATTTTCATCACTACAAAAAGAAACCCCATACACTTTATCACTTCTCATCCCACATCCCCCTCCTCACATGTAGGCCATACCAACTTGAATAACAAAATTGAAACATATCAGTTAATTGCTTACAGAATTAAATAAATAATAGAATATTACTGTCTTAGTTTTGGTGCTTCCACATTTGAGTATGAGTTCATTCTCTTTTGAGTTGTCTGACCACATAATTTTTGACCAAGAAAATTCTATGGCCAGATTTGCATTTCCTGTTGCATGCTATACATTGTAGAAAATGCATGACTATTTTAAATGTGATTTATTTTATCTTCCTGATCTTGTTCTCATTTTTATTCTCATCCTCATTCTCCTCCCCCTCCTCCTCCTCTTTCCTTCCCTCCCTCTTCTTCTTCCTCAGAAATGTTTCATCCATAAAAGTTTGCATCCTAAAAATCTGGAGGAATCAAATACCATTACATAATTTTCGTCTATTTGTGTCTAATTATGAAAAGATAAATATAACTAGAAACAAGCCAACCAACAAAGAATCCACTCTAGGACATCTTTGGCAAATAAACATCCAATCTTAGCATAAAAGCTTCCACACAGGGGACATTCTTTATGTCAGAGGGCAATTCATCCGATTCAGAAACAACTCTAGTTGTTCCTTATACTGTGGTTGAAATGTGTCTCATTAATTTCCAATCACTATTTCTTATTATTCCAATAAGAATACATACAAGAAATGTAAGCCGCCTTCATATTTTAACTATTTGAATATAACTATTATTTCATTTTTTGTTTCCTTTAAAAAGTGAGACATATTCATTGCCTCCAGTCATTCCAATGATATACTCTCTAGATCTCTATCTCCTTAACCCTCTTCTCTGTATCCTGTACTTCATCATATTCATAGTAAACTGTGACATCCAAATCTCATAATACAGACATTATGCAGATTATCAGATGGTCCTGGTTTATTTTTCCCCCCTGAAATCAATAATTCTTTTCATGCAGCATCTTTTCAGCTGGCCATTTTGGCCCACTGCTAATACACATTAATTTACAGTCAACTAAATTTCTTGTTATCTTTTAAAATATCTGAACGAAAACCAGTTCCATTACACACCATTCTGCATATTTTATTTTTAGCTCAAAGCTCCTCAAACATTATCTTCTCTCTCTCTCTCTCTCACTCTCTCTCTCCTTTGTGTCTCCTTCACATTACAGAAGTCACCTGTTTATGTCCTTGTCCAGGAAGCTGATAAATCAGCAGAACAGGTCAGGGACCTTGCCTCATCTCTAGAGATCAACTTTAGATTAAAATCAATTAATCTTTCACCATTCTAGTGCTGTGAATATTCCCATCATAGAGTATTCAGCCTAAGTCATTCCTTTTTGAAATGGGCATAATGAGTTAATTTGGTTGTACTGAAGAAGTCAAATAAACTTTATGGAACCAATATGATATACCTAATGTCACCATGACACTAGAATATGCAATTAGTTTTGTCTAAATCAGGACTACTTGCCACTATCTTTCCTAAATATTCAAAAGCCCATACACTTGTGAAAACAGGGACATTTTCCTAAATCTAGTTTTCTCTTTCACCATCTAGTCTCTGGTGTGAAAATATTCTCTCATCTCTTTTCACTTACCTCTCCTTTCGCAGGAAAATAAACTATAAATGAGCAGTAATTTGTTCTCAACTGGAAATGACATTATAAAAATAGACTGCTTTTCCAACTCTAAATAATTACAATTAAAACTTTGTAAATAATAAATCAGAAGTCATAAATGATGTTTTTAAAGTTTTACTCTTTGTTTTAGCTGCCTCAAATTTGTCTCATCTCCCCACTGATTATTCCTTAACATTAACTCATTACCTACTTTTTATCTCTATTTTTCTTATCTTATTTGTGTTTCAAAATTGACCTGCCACAGTTGCTTTCCTTCTAATTTAACCTCTATCATCCTTTTTGTTCCTCCCTGTACTTATTTTAGCCACGCAGAATGTATATATTTGTTACTTAAATGTAGTAATAGAAATCCTCAAACCAAGCTCCCTGTTTCCCCTATATATATTCTATTGCACTGTATCCTAGCAGATGTCACTTTTGGTATATTTCCATCGCTAAAGAAGAATACTGTCTCATACAGTTGGTTAGTTCTTGAAAAAGATAGAAAATAATCTTAAATAATACTAATATATAAATAACACACAAATTGTTTCTTCCAGAAGCACCTTAGAAATGAATTTTCATTCTTCATCTCAATTGATCTATGTGTCATTTAGATTTATTGTTTTTTCTCATATTCCATGATTTTCTTTAAAATCTACAATCCATAACAACTAAAGACCTACAAATAATGTATCTTTTCACTTTGCCCTATGGTAAAGGGCAAAAGTTATATAATCACATCAATTAATTAAATATTCAAGGTAATTTAACAAATGTGACAGTATATGCGAAATTATAACAAATGTGGTACTAATGAGAGTCATATTACTGTGATTAATATGATAATTAATTCTAAAGAAATTAATAACTGTTATGACATTATTTTAAAGTTCCATTTTTATATAATATAAAGATGGAAATTATTAGAAATATTACTACATTTTATGTCACAATGTTACAATTAGCTAAAAATCAGTATTCTTTCCTTTTTTAGTTCATTTTAGTATTATTAATAATTTAAATCATTTTTTATTTATGTGAATAAAAATGGAATATCTAATCTGTTAACATTCACAGTTAATGTAGGTGTAAATTACAAAGCATTTTCTATTTTTTCTCTAATTTCTTTTGAGTTATAATTGTAGTTTTCTACTTTGTGAATTTTATCTCGCATTTTTATATAGTAATTTTGAACAGAGGAAGATTTAGAGACAAAGGATAATGATATTCATTCCTTCATTTATTCATCAATTCATTCAGCAAATATTTATTGAATTCATACTTCTCTGAGTCCCTAAGAGTACAAAATATTTTGAGAAAGTCTTTTCTCTCAGTGTGCTAGCCATCTCTATTGTTTAAAAAACATATACACTGCAAGAAATATTGTAATATCAAATCACTTGGGTGATTCTACCTTTAGGTTACTGGCAACAGTCTTGATTTCTGCCATTTCTCTTATTGTCCATCTGATTAACATCCCTTGTGAATTCATAATTTTCCTCCTTTGTAGGATCAATTGCATGTTCAACCTGGATAAACCACATCCAATGCCTGAATCAAGGAGGTTAAACCTGGCAGGCAATCATATATACTATTAAATAAAAATTAGTCCACAGTTCAAGTTTCATGACAGTTGTCCTTGAGTGATAGAACTTGCCCGGATGTCTCCCATTCCACAAATAGAGGACCAGGTAAACAGATTTTATTACAGATTTTTACCCTAGATTCCCAGAGAGAATGCAGCTTTTCCTATACTATATTGGCTTCAGATGCTGTACAATTGTTTTGCATTGACCAACTATATGGAGAGCTACATCCTCCTTCGAGTAGTCCCAGATATGATTTGGGACAACTTTCTATATTCTAGACATTCTCATCCCCTGGAATGTGAGTTCTATTTCACTATTCAGAGAGTTTTGTTTTTATTTCCCTGGAATATAAATCTCTTTAACATTATTATTATTCTAAATGGAAACAAAAGTATCTAATAAATTTTGTACACTATGGATTAGGAATGGTGCTTTATCATTACTATTATTATTATTCATTTGGAAACTGAGATATAGCTGAACTAGTTTTACGCTCTATTCTACCTGCTCTGGTTTGATATGTTATCATGCCAGATATTGAGACCTAAAAATGAGACTGATTTGAGGCCATCTCAAATTTTAATAAGAAAAACTTTCTTCCCTTATCTACATACCCTCACCAACACTTATCTTTTGTCTTTCTGATGATAGCCATTCTAACAGGTGTAGGTGATATCTCATTGTGGATTTGATTTGCATTTCCCTGATGATTAGTGATGTTGAGCACCTTTTCTTGTACCTGTTGGCCATTTGAATGTCTTCTTTGGAAAAATGTCTATTTAGTTCCTCTGTCCATTTTTTAATTGGATTTCTTTTTTTTTTTTTTTTTGTGAGGAGGACTAGCCCTGAGCTAACATCTGATGCCAATCCTCCCCTTTTCTCTTGAGGAAGATTGGCCCTGAGTTAACATCCGTGGCCATCTTCCTCTACTTTACATGGGACACCGCCACAGCATGGCTTAACAAGCGGTGCATTGGTGTGTGACAGGGATCCGAACCTGCGAACCCCGGCTGCCGCAGCAGAGTGAACGCACTTAACCACTTGCACCACTGGGCCAGCCACTGGATTTCTTTTTTTTTTGCTATTGAGTTGTATGAGTTCTTCATATATTTTGGATATTAACCCCTTATCAGATATATGGTTTGCAAATATTTTCTCCATTCCACAGGTTGCCTTTTCATTTTGTTGATGGTTTCTTTTGCTGTGCAAAAGCTTTTTAGTTTGATATAGTTTCACTTGTTATTTTTTCTGTCGTTGCCCTTGCTTTTGGTGTCACACCCAAAAAATCATTGCCCAGACCAATGTCAGGCAACTTCTTCCCTATGATTTCTTCTAGGAATTTTATGGTATCTTATGTTTAAGTCTTTGTTCCATTTCAAGTTAATTTTTGTGAGTAGTGTAAGCTAGGGGTCTCATTTTCTTTTTCTGCATACGTTTACCCAGTTTTCCCAACACCATTGGTAGAAGAGACTATCCTTTCCCCATTGAGTATTCTTGACTCCTTTGTCAAATATTAGTTGAACATATATGTGGGGGTCTATGTCTGGGTTCTCTATTCTGTTTCATTGGTCTATGTGTCTATTTTTATGCCAGTATCATACTGTTACAATTACTATAGTTTTGTAGTATAGTTTGAAATCAGGAAGTGTGATGCCTCTGGCTTTGTTCCTCTTTCTCAGGTTTGCTTTGGCTATTCAGAGTCTTTTGTGGTTCCATACCAATTTAGGATTGTTTTTCCTACTTTTGTGAAAAATGCCATTGAAATTTCAATAGGGATTGCATTGAATCTATAGATGGTTTCAGGTGGTATGGACATTTTAACAGTATTAATTCTTCTGATCCATAAACATTGGATATCTTTATATTTGTGTCTTCTATTTCTTTCATCAGAGTCTTGTATTTTTTATTGTACAGATCTTTCACTTCCTTGGTTAAATTTATTCTTAAGTATTTTATCGTTTTTGATGCTATTGTGAATGGGATAGTTTTCATCATTTCTTTTTCAGATGTTTTGTTGTTAGTGTATAGAACTTCATGTGATTTCTATAGGTTAATTTTATATCCTGCAACTTAACTGAATTTGTTGATTAGTTCCAAGTTTTTTGGTTGAGTTTTTCAGGATTTTCTAGGTATAAGGTCATGTCATCTGTAAAAGCAACAATTTTACTTCTTCCCTTCTGATTTGGATGACTTTTATTTGTTTGTCTTGCCTAATTGCTCTAGCTAGGACTTCCAGTACTATGTTGAATAAGCATGGTAAGAGTGTACACCTTTGCCTTCTTCCCGATCTTAGAGGAAAAGCTTTCAATTTTTCACCATTGGGTATGATATTAGCTGTGGGTTTGTCATATATGGCCTTTATTATGTTGAAGTGCATTCCCTCTCTACCGAATTTGTTGTGGAATTTTATCATGAAAGGATGTTGTATTTTGTGAAACGTTTTTATGCATCTATTGAGATTATCATATGATTTTTATTTTCAGTCCATTAATGTGTCATATCACATTTATTAATTTGTGTATGTTGAAACATTCTTGCATCCGAGGGATAAATCTCACTTGATCATGGTGTATAATTCTCTTAATGTATTGCTGAATTTGGTTTGCTAGTATTTGTGTTGAGAATTTTTGCATATATATTAGTCAGGAATATTGGTCTATAGTTTTCTTGTAGCATTCTTATCTGGCTTTGATATCAGGGTAATGCTGGCCTCATAAAATGAGTTTGGAAGTTTTCTCTCCCCTTCAATTTTTATGAAAAGTTTGAGAAGAATTGGCGTTAAATTCTTCTTTAAATGTTTGGTAGAATTCACCAGTGAAGCCATCTGGTCCTGTAGTTTTCTGTGTTGGGAAGCTTTTGATAACTAATTTAACCTCTTTACTCATTATTGGTCTATTTAGATTTTCTGTTTCTTCCTGATTTAGTCTTAGTAGGTTGTATCTTTCTAGGAACTTATCTGTTTCGTCTAGGGTTCTGATTTGTTGACATATTATTGTGCACAGTAGTATCTTATAGGTTCAGCCACTATAGAAAACAGTATGACAGTTCCTCAAAAAATTAAAAATAGAACTAACATATAATCCAGGAAAAACACTTCTGGGCATATATCCAAAAAATTGAAAGCAGGATATCTAAGAGATGCATGCACTCTCATGTTTCTTGTAGCATTATTCACAATAGCCAAGACATGGAAACAACCTAAGTGTCCATCAACAGATGAATGGATAAAAAATTTGTGATATGTACACACCACGTAGTATTATTCAGCGACGAGAAAGAAAGAAATCCTGCCATTTGTGACAACAAAGACAGACGTTAGGGCACTATGCTAAATGAGATAAGTAAGAAAGAGAAGGACAAATGCTGTGTGATATCACATATATGTGGAATCTAACAAGTTGAACTCATAAAAGTAGAGAATAGAATAGTGATTGCCAGTGGCTAGTGGGTGGAGGAATTGGAGATATTTTGTTTAAGAGTACAAATTTGGAAGTAGTAGATAAATAAGTCCTGGAGGTCTAATGCACAACATAGTGATTATAGAGAACAATTCTATATTATACACTTCAAAGTTGCTAAGACACTAGATCTTATTTTTCCCATCACAAAAAAAGAAATGATAATTAATGACATGACAGAGGTAATAGCTAACACCACACTGATAATACGTTGCAAAATATAAATGTATCAATTCAACATGTTGTGCACCTTAAACTTACACAACGTTATATGTCAATTATATCTCAAAAACAAATTTTAAAAAAAGAAAAACCTTTTTGGTGATATTATCAGCAAAGGCTTTATAGATGTATATATATACATATTTATGAATATATAATATACATATATAGAGATAATATTTTCTGATAATAGAAGTATTCATATCTATTTTAGAAAGTATATAAATTACATAATAAGTACACAAGAAAATAAAGAACACTTACTCTTTTACCACTAGTGATTACAACTCTAAATATTTATATTGTGCATTGCAAACAATATTTTAATATAAATAAATAGAGTGAATATGTTCCACATTCTGCAGTAGCATACAACATGATTTTTGCTAGTCATATGTTTTTTCAAAGTATACAAAAATATTTAATATATTACCTACTATCAGGTACTTGCTTCTTTAAACCAAACTATCAGTGAACAAACTGTGTACACATATTTTTACACTTATATCTCATTAGGTTTTGAGATAAAACCTAATAGTAAAACATGTGTGTAATTTTCACAAAACTTCTGAAAAATTTTAGACAGATTGCCAAATTGCCTTCCAGGGAAGTTATAGCAATTTACTTTGACACTAATAGCCTATTGTCTTTTTTTGCACCTTGGCAAGAGTATATCCGAGTATGTTTTTTGTTCTTAATGGATAACCCCACTTTAATTGTATACATAATTAATTGATATCAACTTCCATTACTGGAAATTCTCAAGGAGTTTCTCACCTTTGGTAGAGCTGGATCCAGCAGCTACAAATTGTCACCCAGGTCTGATTTCCATTCCTTGGTCTACCCTGTCTTCTTTGGTGGGTATTCTACTAAACTTGGCTCCTTATTTTTCCCAAATGAATATAGAATTCATATGTATGTTTACTAGGGAAGAGAATCTTTTTTTCTCAGCATTTCTAGTTTTACCCAGAAGGACGGAATTCATGGGCTGGCTCAACCTGGGTTATGTGCTCAACCTCCACAGATGGGACAGAGATTACTTATAACAATACAGATCACCAAATGAAGAGTTTAAGGTCTTGGGAAGCAGAAGAGAAGTAAAATAATCTGAGAAAGCAAACAAAATGTGTGTTGTGTTCATTAATTTTATAAGCAAAATATTCATTTAATTTATATTTTATGCATATATTCCTATGGTCTTCAGTGACTTATTTTTATTTTTAATTGCATATCGCTGTCTAGGTTTGAGATTAAAATTAAAGTTTATATTAATTATGAGAAATTCTGGTTGCATGGGAGGATGATGTGTTTGGAGACATACGTATTTATTGTTCACATGGCTAGAATGTAAATATTTGATATTTTACAAGATAAAAAATATAAAAGTAATCAATTAAGATAGCCTTCATCAATTCTAATTCCTTATTCTTCTTCAGAATATATAGTAGCTGAGCAATAAGAGAGGATGTTGTAATCTGGTAAATGGTGTAAATATTTTAAAAGGATACTTAAAATCATGCCAATTTTTCCTATTACACATGAATAGACAACAAATGCCATTCTTAGGTTAATGTAGATTTACACGTAAATTGAATTATAATGTAAATATTTCCAAAACAGAAAAAGAGTAAAGAGAAGGAGTAAAACTGTATACTGAAGATGGGTTGGAGGGAAAGTAATGCTAAAAACAGAAACATGAAACCAGAAAACATAAGGAAACACAAATGATTCAGTTATTATAGTAAGTCAAAGTTAATTAGTTTTTCTTCTAGAAACATTTTCTTGATAGCATAAAATAATAAAAATCCAACTTCGTCCTAGTTAAAAACAAGCATTAAATAGAATGATATAGAAAATTTAACAATTATCCTATATACATACAATTATCATACATACAATGAAAGCCAGACACTAAGCTTCTATCAACATTGATGAATTAACTGGCATATTTCTTACATTAACGACCTTATATCCTCGAACAGGAGAATCAAATAAACTAATGGAAAGAGGCTCAACTCCTTCAAAATAAACTGAGGATCATCTTTTTAAAGGTATAAACTTTGGGATATAACACAATTCTACTAAATCAATCCCTAAGAACGACAAACAGGATTCTTTGTTAAAAGCTAGTTAGGCGATACTGATGGATAGCCAGATTTGAAAACAATTGTCATATACTAAGTATTTGAGATTACCTATTTAACAGAAAAACAAATAGAGGTTGGCCTAATAATGACAACAATAACGTCAAGTGAGTCTTTACCAAGTTATAGGCACTAATCTAAGTGCTTTACATGAATAATCTTATTGAAATCTCTAAACTGAATGAGGTATGCGCAATGTTTATTCCCACTTTATGGGCAGAAATTGAGGCTTAGAGGCTAACTGCAAGGCTCACAGAGATTTTTCTATGTTTTTCCATGGGTATATGTGTATGTATATGTGTATGTGTGTGTATATATGTATTTATGCGTATTTTAAAGTAACAATAAAAGAGTTATTGGCAATGGAATGATTAAAAATGCTGGAGACAGGAAAGTGGATCTCCAGTGACCAGATGGAGCCTGTCAGACCAAGCAGAGTCATGTACTTTGAAAACAAGGATATTCTCTTGACATAATAATTAAAAGGAACCTGACTACCATATCCTAGAATAATTAGTAAAGGGCTACTAAGAACAAAGTACTAAATAAGGATACTCTCCACAAATCATTTATATGCTTTTTTATTTAGTGTTCATAGGTTCGTGGTTTTGAAGATGGAACATAAGATATTTCATGCAAATATAGTTTATCTTATATGATTAATCTCTTGACACAGGCAAAATTATAATTGAAATGTTACATTAAGAGGACAACATTAATAAATATTTTTAGAATAAATAAAACACAGTAGAAATCATTATATTTGGAAAACATTGACCCAATTGTTAATAAATGCATTTTCTAAATGTTTCTGATACATAGGAGTACACGTGATATTGCTGTTGTTAGAATATAGAAACAATTATGGACATTATTTTGTAGCTATACTCTTCACTCTAAACCTTAAACTTCAAGTGGATTATCATGAACTCTAAATCAATTCTACACAGACACACACTCCTTATTTTTTAGTTTACTGACAGAGAGGGAGAGTGAGAAACAAAGAGAGAGAAACACGTTTAGAAGGTTGGCATCTAATTTACGTTCTGTTTCACTGAAAGCCTGATTTCTTTACTGGGTAGATTTTAGAGAAATGAGTGGCAGAAATTTAACGAGGAAACAAAGTGTCAGGGATCTGGAAAGAAGATGATGTGCTTTCATGATGTGGACTCCTCTGCCAAGTTAAGGAGTCAAGTGTCATTGATGGATAGTCGTTCAAACCTAGTTGAGTGTCACCTAGTCAGAGGGTATAAACTTTTCTGTGGTCTTTAACGTTGGACTATTTGTATTGTTTAATCTAACTAGTGAGGAAATTTTTTAATCTTAAAATGGATAAGTAATTGCCAGAACTGCTGTTTCTTCCCTATAGATGGAGATATTCTTACCTTACACGGACGGTTTCTGCAAGGAATAAAAATGTAATGTGGATAGCAAAGTACTGACATATAATAAATACAGAATAAGAATTACTTGTTATTTTTACTATTAATGTTGTTAGAATTACCATTTTAATTTTAATTATTCTATTTATTTATTTATACTGTTATTATTACCTAAATATTATTCAAATGTGCTCTGTCAATATGGGTGGTTATCACATAGCATAAACGTCTGTTCATATCCAAGGATTTAAGACAATAGGCACTAAGTCACGTTCAAGCATTTACAATCAGTGCCCAAATGTACCTGCTTTATTAAGATGGACTGTAATTTCTACATATGTATAATAGAAATCCTAATATGTTCCTGACATATTTCAAGTTATTTTTTGAAGTTTCCAATTAGAAAGCCCACGTACAAGTACAATGTGAATTCTACAATACTATGCCAATTAAAGTCATCTTTATTATTAAGAAACTGCTTTTTGAAGATGAAAGTGGTAAATGTAAGAGCATCAAAATTCTCTTAGAATAGCTTTCACTGTAGAAGCTCAAAAATTTTTCAAAAATTAACTTATTTATTAACAGAGATGAAAATAATTGCCCCCTTTCAACTCGAAGGAAACTATCAATGCAAATAATGCCAATCGAAGTGATGGCTGATAGGCAAGTAAAACTAGATCTAATTGTGCTATTATTGTCATACAAATTATGTCTTTATACACTGTGTGCCCATCAATACAGATTTATATTTGCTTTATGCAGTTGTCATTTTAATCATATAGCAAAAGAAATTGCAGTTATACTGTCTTTTATATTTACCTCTGCAGTTATTTTTCCTAGTGCTCTTCGTTTCTTTATACGGATTCAATTTATAGTCTAATGAGTTCTTTCTTTTCAGCTCTATGGACTCCTTTTAGTATTACTTACAGGACAGGTAAGCTAGTGATATCTCAGTTTTTGCTTACCTGTGAGTGGTATTAATTTCTTCTTTGTTTCTGAAGGACCATTTTTCTGAGTATAGAATTCTTGGTTAACCATCTTGCCTTTCAGTGCTTTGAATATGTCGTTTCACTGACCTATGGTCTCTATGGTTTCTCATGAGAAATCAACTGTTTATCTTACTGAAGATCGTGTGTCATTTTTCTCTTGGTCCTTTCTATGTTCTTTGTCTCTGGTTTTTGACAGTTTGATTATGACACATCTGGCATGGATCTCTTTGATTTTATCCTACTTGAGTTAATTAAGCTTTCAATCAATTTTTGGAAGTTTCAGCCATTATTTCTTCAAATATTCTTTCTCCCTCACTTCTTCTTCTGGTATTTCCATCATATGTATGTTGGTAAGCTTGATGGGGTCTCGCAGGTCTCTGAGGATCTGTTCCTTTTTCTTCCTTCTTTATTGTTTGTTTGTTAGAAAGTATGATTTCCTTCATTAAGTGGTAGATAATAACAACGATAAACAAACACATAGGGACAGAGATTGGATTGGTGGTTACCAGAGGGGAAGAAGGGAGGGAGGAGGGTGAAAGGGATAATTCGGTACATGTGTGTGGTGATGGGTTGTAATTAGTATTTTGGTGGTGAACATGATGTAATCTATGCAGAAATAGAAGTACAATGATGTACACCTGAAATTTTTACAATGTTATAAACCAATGTTACTGCAATAAACAAAAAATAAAAAAAAAAAAAAAAGCATAATCCTGGTTGATTTATCTTCAAATTTGCTAACTTCTGCCTGCTCAAATCTGCAGCTGAGGCCTTCTAATGAATTTGTCATTTCATTACTGTAATTTTTAGCTCAAGAATTTGTTTTTTTCTTTTTAAAAAATTTTATCTCTTTATTGATATTCTCTATTTGGTGAGTCATCACTGTCAGACTTCCCTTTATTTTTAGGACACGATATATTTTTACATTTTGTACATATTTATAATAGCTGATTAACATCTTTGTCTAGTAGGTACAGTATCTGGGCTTCCTCAGTGACAGTTTCTGTGGACTCATTTTTTCTTTTTGCCATACTTTAGTGTTTACTTTTGTGGCTCACAATGTTTTGTTGAAAACTGGACATTTTGAATAATAAAATGTGGCAACTCTATAAATCACAACCAACCACTCCAGGGTTGGTTTTTGTTGTTTGTTGTTATTGCTTGCCTTCGTTTGTTTAGTGACTTTCCTGAAGTAATTCTGTAAAGCCTGTATTCTTTGATTGATTTTCAGAGTTCTGAAAAAGTCGATTTTTAAAATTTTTTCCAGAGATCTCGTTTCTTTCATGGATGAATACATTTTCAGACATCCTTACTCAGGTATTTTGAGGTATTTCTCTCAGCATACATTTTTGATTCAGCAGAAAAACCTCTAGATGACCTAAGTAATTGAAATATATGCAAAGCCATTCACTCAAACGCAGCAGTTCAGGTGGCTGAAAAAATAATTGGATTTTGAATTCCACTTTGAGGCTTACAACTTTGCCTTTAGGAAGGAACAATCTTGTATTAGCACTGTTATCTTTAACTCCACCAGTTAGAGCCTCCTCCCCCTTTAAAAACAGTAGTGTTTCTTCATTTACTTGGATTTTTATTCAATGAGGTCAGAATAGTTCACTTCTCATCTCTTGAGGCTAAATTCTAGAGAATCAAATTAATTTTGTTGTCAATAGGTTATCAAATAACATATGTAACCATAATTAAAGCAAACATTTACGTTTTATAGCTTTACTATGACATAAAAAAATCATTTATTTTCCCCTGAATTTTCTCCCATATTCTGGGTCCTCCTATACCCCAGAGAATAAGTTCCACGGTGGTCTTGATTTGATAATGGGAGACCATTCATATTCTGAAAGCAAGTTTCTCCACAAGGGTGCTTTGGAAAATATTTTGACCAGAAATAAGATATGATTAATACTATTCCTTATGAACAAGATTAGTGAAGATTTACCTTAGAAGAGGAGGAGGTGGTAGGCCACTCATACCTGAGGAGTTCTGTGAAGGTCAGACTCCTATGTGTGATATTTCGGCCTGACCCTAGGCACTTACAAGGCTTTACTTGGCAGGCCTCATGGTGGGAAACTGTCCTTTCCAGGCTAGACTTGGTATACAGCCAGTGCATTGCAGTTTCTGGAGAGAGTTGCAGTGAAGGACTCAGTCTTCTGCCTTCAAAGCAGCCATTCTCACATACCTATCTGCATTCCTACCCCAGCACCACCATTCGGGGGCCGCCTTATAAAGGTCTTAGCTGTAGCATTATTCTCCACTTTGACTCAATCCTTTTCCATTCCTAGCCTTTCCCCTTCTCGTTTCCCTCAGCTCATGGGTCCATAATGAGATAGAAGCCCTTTCTTCAGGACTCCTTGGCACTGAGATGATTACCCCTATCCACCCAACCCCGACCTGGCACCATTCCATGGGGGAAAATGGAACACTGAGGAGATAGAGCCTCATTTTGCCTTTTGCTTGTACTGTCACAGTAAGTGAATAAAGGCTTGACCGTAAATTTAAGTTTGGATGGGTGGTCCTAATCGACCACCTTAACACCTGCTTGCTTGAAAATACTTGTCAAGTCTAGCCCTTCTTCCTGAAATAGAATTAGTAAAGATTGAAATTTGAGGTTCTTTGAATCCTTCAATGAGTCAAACATTTATTATAGTTAGGCCTGATACAACCAGCTTAATTTTAAAAGTTATGCTCCTTAAAAGGTCATGTTATGGTTTGCTGCAAAATTTCCATAGTCCACAGAAACTCAGTTTATTTTTCTCTCTTTCTTCTTAAAGAACGATAGCTGTCCTAGGAATCTTGTCAACTTTTTGTGTTGTTCATATCTAGACAAGTCTTCTAACTCATTCACTATCAGATACAGATTCATGAGGAATTTTGAGAATTCACATAATTCTTAATACTGACCCTGAATACTTTCCCTTTCCTCCTTTCCTTTCCTGCCTCTGAGGCCCACACTATCTAGAACATATTAATAGTCTTACCAAATCACTACTCAAAATTTTTCCTCCCTAGTTATTATGACAATACTATCAAACCATTCTCAAGGTTCTTTTATCATATGACTTGATTTGCTTCTCTAGTGTCTATTTGAGTGATGGAGCCACAGCAATTATATCTCTACTGGATTATTTTTTAGTGGACTACACAGGATAGTCATCCAGTATCATCCCACAAAAATCTACCATTAATACCATTTTACCTTTTATGAAGGTAGACTACAATTATATACAAAATTATGCATAGGCCAGGCTTGATTAAGTCCCAATTACATAATTTTTTGACTACTTTGTAATATTTTAGAACTTATCATTGAAGTAATTTCGTGTGACACAGTATTCACTTTGCTCTCCATATGAAAACTCCTCGACTTTGCCAAATGACTCACAGGGTAATCTCAATGTGGTTTCTGCATTTTAAATTTTACTTTCAAGCAGTTACTACTAGTACTGTCATAACTCTTGCACCACACATTCAATAGTTTTGTAGTCACAGTGAAGATATCCTTTTGGATAAGCCATAAGAGTATAACTTTTGAGAAAGACATTTATTTCAACTTATGTAAAGAATCCCATAAGACTTTTTATCAGATACATTGTGTGCATTATATAGATTCTCTCAACCTTTTCTTTCTTCCCAGGCACCAGGGTACTACCTCTCTCATTGCAGCCCCTAGAATCATTAAAGCCTCATCTAGCAAGAATGGCTGTCACAGGTTCCACTAATACGGATCTTTCATGGTCTTCATAATACCCATTGTGCCTGGGGCTGATCCAAATAGACCCAAGAAACTTTGGCTCCTCTCATATCTTTTGTATTTTGATGTAGCACTATCCTATAATATGTCAGATCTAGCTTCCCCAGCAACTTCCCAAAGGTGACTGCAATCAGTGAGTGTGGGGGAATTGGCTCTCTGTGAAACAAATTACGATCAATGGGAAAGACTAGATAAGAGACAACTGGCAAATTAATTCCTTTCCTTTCTTTTTCCAATAGATAATTCTGAGACATGGCTTTCCTGTACAATCTGTCTAGAGGCATCTCATATGATTAAGCAATAGGTCATATCTTTTCATATCTCATGAGGCAGTGACCATCTTGGCAACGCACGACATGTTTATAATACTGTACTTTATGTGCCACTTTGCTTTTCCATAATTCTTGCTGTACTGGAATTTCATTACCTTAAGCATTAGCACTTATGTCTTGCATCAGGTTCTATTTCTAATGAACCTGAGCTAAAACAATAGATATCTGTAGCAGTTCTATAAGCCAGAGCATGGTGAGTGGACTGGCAGTAATTGTTCGCATTTGATGGCATCATAATTTATTAAGCTGTGGTTAATTTGAATGAAGTGCAAATGGGTGGCAGGGAGATACAGTTCCATGTAGCTGTGGTATTTAATCAGTATGTAGATAGTGTTATTTATAAGGATCACGGTATAGGATGGCTTTTTTGGGGATTTTCAATAAAGAAAAATGATATAGACACCAGATTTAATTGTCAACTTAAAGCATGCTCTAAACAAACAACAAAGAAGGCCTCTTTAGCAGCTTTAAAATGTCTTCTTCCCAGCAGGGACAGAAAACACCATGTTGATAACAAGCCCCAGCATCTGATTATAAGCACGGCAATCCCATAAGGTACATTTCATATACAGTCTCTACAGATCCTCTCTTTTGAATTCAGTGTTCTGGGTGGGGGACATTTGTTGGACCAGTCTGAGAATCCTCTGAAACCTCAGAATTAGCAAAAGCACCTTTTTCATCTTTTCCAGAGGAAAACAGTCATGACTGGCATGGAGAAACTTTCTTTCTTTCAAAATGAAGACTGGTCTCCACAACATATATTCCTTCCAACCATCCTCCCCCCCATGACTAGATTTAGGTCTCAGTATCACCAAACGGGAAAGTGCAAACCCCACTCCACCTTTGCCCAAGTCCACAAGACTATCCCCATCTCAAATCTCAGGGTGTCACTCTTTCCCCAAAATATCCTAAATTTCACATGATAAATTTTCTGAGGTTGTGAACTCATTGACATTGTAATTCTGCAAATAGCATGATTTTATTTTGTGTCTTATTTTCATCAAATTTGAGCTGGACCTATAGTAAATAAGAGATGCTTTTAAGGCCACCTTCGAAGGTCTCTAGGTTCAAGTCTCTAGGTTTCATGAGCTGAGAAATTAAAAACCTGAGCTTGTCATTTCCATTATGTAAATACTTCAGGGCACTCAGAAGCCATCTCACCTCATAATCCTTGTCATTATCATTATTTCCATAATAGGTGAGTAAGCAGCAACTTGGTCCCCCAAGGCATTTGCTTTATAAGCACTTAACCACATTCAACCACAGGTGATAATTTGATTAATGGAGATGCTCCTGCATGCTGAGGATCGCTAGCATCCCATTTCCCATTGGCAAGATGTTTAAACCCATTTCCAAATTCCTTATTGAGCTCCTGTTTTCCGAACTTACTCCTGGAATTACTTAGTTTATTGGTCAGGCCTCTGTCAAAAGATAAATCAGACCAGTACTTCTAACAGAGAAAAATTTATAGAGAGACATTTTAAACATGTTAAACAGGTATTAGAAGATTAAAAAGGCAAAAACACAAGTCTGAGGTTATACAGAATTAGAAAGTGTGGAACTAGCTGCCACACTTAAAGTTAAGGGTACAAAGGTAAGATGTTGACAATAAGAGTACTAAGAAGTATGGAGGAATTGTCCATATAAGAGCTTAGACCCAGATCTCTAAATAAGTGGTTGATGCCAGGAACTCAGGATCTTGGAGAAAGGGATTCAGATACCTGAAGAAAGAACATTTTCCAACTGATGCTAGAGCCGCAGAAACTCCAAAAAGGACTCTCACAGAGCTAGAATTTACTTCATTGAGGAGGAAATGTCAGACTATTGCAACATTAACTAGAAATTAATTGTAGGTGCGTTACAACTCTTATCTCAAGTGATTAAGTGTAATCCTCCCAGTCAGCAGAACTATAAGCAATACACTTGGTTATCTACTCTACATGGAGGGAGAATTTGCTTCAAGTACAGGATATTCACTAATACCTTGAAAGTGGCAAATGTCTGGGCAAGTTTTGCTGGGTCCTGACAGTAATAAGACTAGAAGTTCAATGACAAGGTGGTCTGGGGGTGATATGGATCTATGGACCCAAATAATTAGAACATTTGTGTCTGATGTTAATTTGTACTGAAGATGATCCATCAAAAGAATGCCTCCAACAACTAGGTGGTTATATGAATATCAGTTCTTCTATCTCTAGGCAACCCCAGGGCTTGTGTAGTCCCATCAATAGAGAATCTACAGTGACAGGGATGAAGGCTATGCATATTCCCAACTCATAGATTTTCTACCTACTGCTACTGCTCTGTGTGCAATTTTCCAGAAGCATAGATCAACATGAGCCTTCAGCATCATTGCATGGGAATATCAGCCAGTTATCTTGTGGCAAGGCAATTATACTTGACATTGTCCATCTGAAGGAATCCATACATATTCCATATACGAACTTGCTTTCCTATCCAAAGTGCCTCAGACAACACAATCATCTGAAGACTTAACCGAGAGGCTTTTCCATGCATATGTTATCCCCCATAACATTGTTTCAGATCAAAGTATCTTTTTATGGCAAAGAGACTAACATAGTTGGCTCATGACTTTGAGAAGTACTGATTTTGCCATATACTACCCCATTTATCAGAAGCTAGCCTGATGAAACTGGGAGCACTCTGTTCAAGATTCAGCTTAGATTCTGGCTCAAGGTCACCAACATGTAAGACGGGGGCAATATCTTCCAGGGTGTGATAAATGATACAGTTGTCCCCACTAGCTTCAGTGGATCCAGGAAACATGAATCCAGAAAACAAATGGTAAAAGTAGAAGAGGCATCTCTCACCATCACTTCCAGTGAACCATTTGAAAACGTAAGCTTCTAGTCCACACAATCTTAGTTTCTTCCTGATTAGAGATCTGGGTTCTAAGAGAAGATTATTTCCTTCAGGGGAATCGGTAAGCTTTTATTGAATATGAAGCTATGGCTCTCATCTGTCAAATACTTTGGTCTACTCATGCCAGTGGAAAAGTAAGTGTATAAAAGAGTTCCTCTACTTAAGGTAATGATCTTAATTACCAGGAGACATTAGGGTTGCTGCCACATGAAGTATGATGGGGACAAGGAGGAATATGATTGGAACTCAGAGTCTTCACAGAGATGACTCTTAGAATTTACTTGCGTGGTGATACCTATCAAAGGGCAATTGCAGCGATCACAATCCAATAAATACAAGGCTGCTAAAGGCTCAGACTCCTCAAGGATGACATTTGGCTGACACCAGTAGGCAAACAAACCCAATCAACAGAAGTACTTGCCATAGATGAAGGAAATTTAGAGACATTGGTTAATTTAAAAAAAAAAAACTGGATAAATATCAGTTAAAGCCTCTGGAGCAACTTCAACAGTAACTAATTTTACTAAATTTTGTGCCGTAAGCATTTTAGAAGATGCTATGTTCCACAATGTTGAATAGGATTTTGAATGATTGAACTAGTCACTGCCTCCTTAGGGATAAAAGTGAGGGCTTATTCATATATACTCACAGACATAATTGTAGTATGGGAGCCGTATATAATGATAGAGGAGGAGTGCATATGAGTGGTACAGGGAAGGAAAGTGTTAAACCCATTTTATAAGACTCTCAGATTCACTTGGAATCATTTGTTTCTTGACCCCTAAGCTCCTTATCATCACTACTTCCTTGGGAGCTGATATCGCATCTACCAGTATCACCAGCTCTCTTGTCCTGTCTCAAGGTAAGTGGTGGAATTAAATTGTCTCAATTTTATCTACCAAGGCAAGACTCATAATACCACTAACATACAATTAAATACAGAAATATACACTTACAGTTAATTCAAGTATTTAGATAGAGTATGTTAGATAATTTTAGATAGACGATTACATTTATCATAAGCCAATCAATGTTAATAAAAATGTAAATGAATGTATAAGCCTAATAATAGAGGTTTTATATATATAGCAATTTTAATATATATTGTATTGTTTAGTGCATTTGCATTAATCACGTTAAACAAAATAACCCTTCAGAACTAGAATTCATATTTAGCCGAATTTAGCCGAAATTCCATTTCGGTAATGAGTCTTACAAGAAAAATAGAAGTTTTTTTTTTTTTGCAGAGACATCGAAAAATATCTTACTCCTGTACAGGTCACAATTGAATGTGGGCATCTACTTACGACTGAAAATGTATGGTATCATACTAATAATCTACAGTAATGACAGAATTAGTCTAATATTTGGCATTTATGAGAAATTATTGTTCCTGCACCATAATGCCAAAAATGTAGATATTCCTACCAAAGTTTTAATTGTTTCAAAATATATTTAAAATAAAATTTCACATTTGTGCAAGTATCTCTCCATGATGATGAATTTGAGCCTCAGATGAATACTGATTTTTATCTCATGGGCATTTGACTTTTGGTCCAAATGCTTACTCATTATACCTCTACTTTATCATATCTTAGCACCATGTCTTATCCTTAATAAGCAAAAGATAAGTATTTGTGAAATTAATTAATTAATTAGGAATAAATCTAAATATACTGTTTGTTATCTTTTGATTCTACCTTTCATTGCAGATTTTAGACCTTGTAAATTATAGGATATTAAGGATATTACTTGCTATAAATGCACTTGTTCCTGTCTCAAAATTATAGCAACAGGTTCCAGGGAGTTTTCATCTTTTTTCTGTAATGGTTTCTCCAAATGTTAAGGCAATGCATATAAACACAAAAATTTCTAATGCAAATAAAAAACTCTGATACCTCCCTTTTTTGTAGGTCCAACACTGTTAACATATACTGACACTGACTTTGCAATGGTTCTTGTAGCTAAAAAACCTTTGCTAAACCAGGTGTCATTGTGATAGTCCATATAAATAGGATTCTAGAATCCTCACTGATCTCTCTCAGGGTTCCTAAATCTTAGACTTAAATACATAAACCTTAAAAAAAGAGTAACTCTTTAGCCTCCAATTGCAAATTTAAAGCAAGGCAGAAGATTTGAGAAGGAAAGTTTGAAAGAGAAAACCCTTGACTGGCCATTATCTGCCCCTCAGCAAGAGGCATAAACCAATCACGTGTCAGACATAGGCGCCTGGGAGAACTGAAACGCAGTTTATCATGTTGACTGGTTTAATCAGCTAGAATCTTTCCACAGCAAGGGGAACATTCACTCAATGCAGTCTCTCAGATACACTTGAAAAGTAGGCTAAATTTAAATGTTGCACTGTGGCTATTAACATAACACGTTTTTAGTTCATCCAAATTAAATGTATTCATTATCTTGCATCCAAGATATTTGCCCTTATGTGGATATAATTTTACATTTTACTTATATATGCTCCTCTAAATGCCCACTAAGAACTTCATGCTTAACATGAAAAATATAAGAAAAAATCCATTGTACACAGTGTAAAGTAGTTAGCTTCAGAGACAGAGTAAAACAGGAGAAGGTACTCAGCATTCTCAGAATGTAAAATGTCCTTCCTTGCCCATCCACAGAATAACAATGTAAAAAAGTGAAAGTACCCTATCTAGCCAGAAGTATGATTTCAATCCCATTTTGCTGGTTGCCTGCCTATGAAATAGAATAATATATTTTACATTTTTTATGAAGCTTTTAACAGATTGATGTCACAAGGTATAATTAGGAATTAGGAAAACTAGATATCTTTTTAAAATATCAGAGATTTACACTCGTCATTTTACTAAGATTCATGTTCTGTAACAAAATTTTCCTGATTCATCTTGAAAGCACAGGTACATTCAAACAGTATCTAGCTTATACTGGTATTCTACCATACAACTGCTACTAATATTCGTAATAATATACATAATAACACTTTTTGAGTGGTGTGTTTCTGGCTATATTCTAAATCATTTAATACTCATAATGCCTTAAGATAGATAAATTTTCATTTGGAGATGAGCTTATAATATCCCCAAGGTCACAATCACTCAATCAATTATTTTTTCATCAATATTTGTTGTCTCCTATGTGCTGAGTGTACAACTGTTAACAGATAAAATTTCTGTGTTTCTGGCTATTACAATTCTCTGGGTTCTTCTACGAACTACTTAAGAAACAGTAATAATATTATCTTTCTGTGTTCTCCTAGAAAAGTATATACTCAGTATTCATGAATCTTTATCTTATATTTTCATAGAGAGAGAACAAACTCTCCATGCCAAAACTCCATTGTTGTAAATCTATTTACATTTGTAAAATGTCTTGTGTTAGTGCACTCTGGGTCAAAACAGATTATTTACAAAAATTGTAAAGTCTAACTACATTGATTCTGATCACACTAACATCAAATAGATCTAAATTTTTTACTTCCTATATGAAATAAAACAATCTTCTCTAGCCCAAGCATAGTTTAAAAAAAAAATTAAAATATCCGCTTAAATCTGTGATGGGAAAATACAAAGAGGTTTTGTGTAAAAAGAAAAAAAAAAAACAGAAAATGCTGTGAGCCAAAGTGAGGTGATTAAGATGGCTATTATCTGGATGTTTTAGACTTTGAATTCAGATAGCCAGGCATGCATTACCTTCTATCTTGTAAATCTCCAATTGCAGAGGTAATGTTCTGCACTCATTTATCTGAACTCAAAATCAGACCCTTATAATGGAATCTTTATACAAGATGCAATATCTCAAGCATCGAAAAGTTGTGATGGGGTTTTAACAATAAAGCTTTGAGTTATTATAATTCTGAGGCCTTACGGCTAGAAAAGTAAGCAGCAAAAAGGACATTCCATCTCTAGGACATCTGAGATTAGTGTATTTTTATATTATATTTCATCAAAATAAATGCAAACAGTTTCTTTAAAAACCTGACATCTATCCAGACTTGAATCAAGTTTGAAATAATAGATATTACTTCATAGTATTGAATCATATTACTCAAAGTTTCTTTGGAGATTACCTAAATTGTCTCCAAGCAAAACAAAATATGCCCACAAGAGATAAAAAGAAACAATATGCTTAAGACCCATGGGGAAGAAGTTTCCACTTTCACTCTCCTTAGTGTTTAAGGTCTACTAGGCCCAGGGGTATTGTCATTCTGTGGGGCTCTTTTCTGACCTTGACAGGTTTTGGATTGTTTAAGGAATGTAAGTATTTCAGAGGTTCTACACTGTCTCTCTAAACCAAAGAGAAAGGGATTTGGGGGATGTTGGTGCCACTTTCCTGAGGTGACCCCTTCCCTTCCTCATGCCTCTTCTACTTTTTCAAAAGTCCCAGTAAAGGGATATTTCATAAGTCATATCTGTCAGAGGTGCAAGGACACTCAGTTGGGTCCTCAAGTGCAGATGTCTAATGGAAGTGTCATTTGTGGTCTGATTCCCCTCACTCACGATTCTGAGTTCGCAGTTGCCCTACTATTGCTCTCATTGCTTTATTGCAGAGAGTTTAGACTCAGCCTAAAGCCACATAGTATAAACAGTGGTTGCCAATCTTACTTGAGGATTGATTAGAGAGTTTATTTAAATATGCAAACGCAGACCTTTCCTACAGAGATTCTCATTCAGTTGATCTCAGGAGTGGACAGGCATTTGTATTTTTATAACATTCTGTAGATTATTTGGATGTGTTGTAAAGGTCAAGTCACAACCAGTCTGAGCCTGTTTTCTGTACAATGGAGATAATGCTTGCTGTACTGCCCTACAATGGTCATGTGAGACTCAAGTAATTTCATGCATGGAAAAATGCATTTAGTACACTATGCAATTGCAATATGTTGTTCTCTACAGCAAGCCATGGTATTTTCATGCTTTTTAAATAGCATGATCATATGCTTTAGAGTCAGTTACCTACTGTTCATTCAATTCCAGGGAAAACATATTTAATACATATTTTTAGTCTCTCCTTTATATTAAAATCAAAACTATTTTACAGAGGCAGTGAAAAGATTCCTCTATTTTGCCTAAATTAGCCAACCAAGTAAATAAATACCAAAAAATAAAAGAAAATTTGATGATCCTTCAGTTGTATTGGCAAAATCTATTACTGTATTTGTATCATGAAGACAAAACTTAAACAGGATGCTTCAGATGCTCAGAACTTATTCTTAAACCAATTGTGCAATTAAACCCTATGCCAACTGCTCATGTAAAACTTTCAAATATTCGTATTACATGCTCTTTAAAAAGCCTCAACAATAAAGGAATTCCAATAATGTAGTAATTCAGACAGAAAAAATAGATGAAACTGAGGGGTTTCCATTTTGATACATTATATTTAATAAGGCAGTTAAGTCCATAAAACTCATATGGCAAATTAGTTCCCACTGGCTCCTCTGGATTCTGAAGTGACAGCAAATCCAAGTATCTGATAATGACATGAAAAAACAAAATGAGGACATCTCACTGTTGAGGCAACAAGCAGTGGTTGAAGCTTCCTAGTTCTGCCCTATTAAAGAACAAAGACTTTTCTGTTCAAAAGGGTTCAGCTCATTTAGCACAGTGAAAAGAACTGTGATAATGATCTAATGACATTACTTTCCATGGAGTGGAATTTGAGGCTATGGCTTTTTTTTTTTTTTAAACCAAGGCCACCTTAAAGTATGGGGAAAAAAGGATAATGCTTTTCTCTACACTATAATTCCTCAGTGATCAAATACTATAGAACATTCAAAATGTGCACAATTCTAGGAGATAGAAGAGTTTCAAGACAACATGTTGTTTAAAGCAATTATGGAATAGAAAAATGGACCTTCTTTCTTGCCACATAATAGTATTTTTTTCTTAAAGTGGAGATATTTAATTCAGTAAGATTGGTTTAATAGCAAATATTTTGGCAAATATTAATTAGTCTGTGTTGCCATCATGATTGAATTTTTCTCTTCATGTATTAGTCTGTGTGCCATTATGATTGAATTTTTCCCTTTGTGTATTTTTGACTGAACCAACTACTCAAAATAAAGGTAGGAATATTGAGAAAAAGCTAGAATACAAATTCATGCAGAACGTTTTAAACTTAAAATTCTAGGAAAAATTCTCTTACAACAAGGAGTGAACATTATTTTGCCTTGTGACAGCCTTCAGCTTTCTAAATCAGTAACTGCAAGTTTAACTTCTGTAATTCAAATATCCACACTCTTCCTGCCCCCCCATATACTGTCTTTCATATCCATAAGCCCCTCTTTTCAACCCAGAGTGCCTATATTTTAAGCCACATGCTTTTTCCTTTCTTTCCCATCACTAAATGGAGTATCACCCATTGCCATTTATATTTTCTGTGAAAATAAGTGACATAATCTTATTTCTGAGTTTGAGTATTATAATTGTTTAAAATTTATTATATAATCTTTTTAGAACAATAGTGAGACTTTTTTTTTTTCGATGAGGAAGATCGGCCCTGAGCTAACACGTGTTGCCAATCTTCCTCTTTTTGCTGAGGAAGATTAGCCCTGAGCTAACATCTGTGCCAGTCTTTCTCTACTTTTTATGGGATGCCGCCACAGCATGGCTTGATGAGCAGTGCGTAGATCCACACCAGGGATCTGAACCTGCGAACACCAGGCTGCCAAAGTGGAGCATGTGAACTTAACCACTAGGACACTGGGCCGGCTCCAATAGTGGGGCTGCCATGTTTAATAATAATAACAACAGTAAACAATATTTTCTGCACAAGGCACTTTTCTTAAGTACTTAACCTATGAACTAATTTAATCCTCACAACCACACTAAGAGAGGTCCAATTGTCTTCTTTGTTTCAGAGCCTGGATTCAAACCCAGGCATTCTGATTGGAGAGTCTAGATCATACTACTTCCACTAGGACCTTCACTACCTTAATCCGCTTGAAACCTTCACCCAGAGCAAAGAACATTAGCAAAAAACTCACTGAAAGAATATCTCAGTCCAAACACAATCCAAACCTAAACATTTGATTTAATCCAGTGTAATAAATATATCAGTTGAAATCAACAGGATTGCTGGGCACTTATTTGATATTTTTAACCACTCAAATAATGCAAAGTGCCCTGTAGAGTTTAGTGTAGTGGGATTTTTTTTTTATTTAGTGTTTGCACCATTTCCAAACTTAGTGGCTAGTATATTTGGAAGAAAGGAGTTGAACTATGCCTCATTTGCCTTTTTCAAATATTTAGTATAATATTTGAACTACATAGCAGGGAGAAAAATCTTTTAAAACTGAAAATTAAAAAAAAAATTGAGGGGGCTGGCCCCGTGGTGTAGCGGTTAAGTGCACTGCTTGCGGCCAGGGTTCAGATCCCGGGAGCCCACAAACGCACCTCTTGTCAAGCCATGCTGTGGTGGCATCCTATATAAAAAGGAGGAAGATGGGTACGGTTGTTAGCTCAGCACCAGTCTTCCTCAGCAAAAAGAGGAGGATTGGCATGGATGTTAGCTCAGGGCTGACCTTCCTCACCAAAAAAAAAAAAAAAAAAAATGGAGAATATTATGAGAGAGAGATGTCCCCAAGATTAGAGCAAGACGTAGGGTCTTGGCCAGTAGCAACTTTGAGGGACAAAAATAAATGGTACATTTCTAGGATGTCAGGTATTACTAACACCGAAATAGAAGTTATTTCTAGCACATTGTTACTTATGTCTTTTTCAGTAAAATCAGAAACTTCAAAATTTCTAATTACCAACACCACATATGTGTGAAGGCATTGTGTTGTGATGTTTGAAGAAAAGGATGTTTTACTTAAAGCGTGAATATCTGGTGTAACGAACAGAGATATTGATCAGGTATAGCAGCCATAGAAATCTCACATTAGAGAGGTAGATGCCAGACAAGCTATCGCCAAAAGCATCCAAAGACTGAGGAAAACCGTGGGATTTCAGTAGTGCATTTAGTACAGGTATGAGCCATTTCTTTTTAAACCTCAGAAGTCAGGAAGACTTGTAAACATCATAGCCAGAACTGTGGAGGTTAATTATACTGTTAAGATAAATTATTTAAAATGTAGATCTATGGCAAAGAGATTACTGTGTGTCTTTCAAAGTCATTCTTTAAAAAATTAAAATTAAACATTAAAACATTAAACATTAAAATTTAACTTGTAAAAGACTTTTAGAAATGCAAAAGATAACACTAAATGTTGCGACTTTATTGTTCTATAGGAAATTAAACAACTTGCTATCTAGCTTAGAAATCTTAGTTCAGCATTTCTTTTTTCTTTCACTGGCTATATAAACCAGGATCTGTATTCTCCTTGGAACCAGCTTTATTATCTTACTGATTTCCTCATTAAAGAGGTAACGAAATCTTCAACACATGACAGATTTGAGAGTCATGTTCTTAACTTTTGCAAAGAATACTTTGACAACACGTACACTAATCCTGTAACAAATGCTATTCACAAACACAACATTACAGTGTTTCAACTTTCACAGATGAACATTCATAAAAATTTTTATGAAATCTCAGAGACGTCAGAAGTAAAAGCAAATTGTCTTTCTCTTACTAAAGCAGAAAAGGAAAGAAAAACAAATTCATTGAGAGGAACCTCAGAAGTCTGAAGATGTCAAGTTAGTTTTTAGAGCACCTAACAGGAAATATAGGGGTATCCCCAAGGTGAGGGCCATGTCCTAACCTTAAATCACTTAGAGCTACCCTCCTCCATTCATGAGGAATGTGATTTTTACTGGTCCATCTCTGGCATGATTGTTTCATACAAACCAAGTGTGTACATCACATTGTTATAAATGATAAAAAAAATATATTCATTAGCAGCTGGGCTATTATTTATTATTATTATTATTATTATTATTATTGACTATTATTTATTATTGGCTCAACTGTCTTGTCATGCTTTGAAAGACAGTGTTTAATAACATTAGGGATGATACAAACTTTTATCCAAATCTTGTTGATGAGTATTAATGTTTACTTTTGCTTTTTTTTATCAGAGTATTTGAAGTTTTGTTTTTATAAACTTGACTGTTGCTCTCTCTCACAGCCTTAAGTAATATACCATGACATAGTTGTTTAAATATGTAAGTTTTGTATACATTCCTACAAGGAGCATAGTCTCTGGGAGAATGTGGTTAAGCATGAAGCATGAATTCCCAGTCTAATCAATGGGTTTTTTATCAGGGGTAATCTCTGTTTACCTATGTTGCATGAAGTCATGAAGAAATAACCAAGTCTGCCTTTCTCAAAAGATAGAGGACTCACAAAACTCTTAAGAATTCATGGTTTGCCCCAGTGTGACTTCTCAACTCACAGAATACTTCTAAGAACCACACATAAATGATGGCTCTCCAAACCATATTATACCCAATATAAGCCAACAACCCTAAATATGGCAAATATAATTAGCAATAAATTCCATGACCAGCCTGAGACACTCCCCTGTGACCAAGTGGCTGAGACTGACCTTCAGACTTTAAAACAGCCTATGACAACACTGCTCAATTGTGCTTGCATTGCTTCTCATTTTATTTTTCTGATTTTTTCTATTCTGCAACATAAAATGAGATTTAAAATAAATCATACATATAATATTCATATGAAGTTTGTTTTATTTCTCTTTTTAATTGCAGCATCCCATGCCTAAACTTAAGAGAGGTTAGGTGAGGTGCCCAAAGTTAGAGAGCTGTTACGTGATTGAGGTGGGACTTCCACAAGGCAGCTTCATTACAGAGCCATCCTCTTAACGATCTGCTAAATGCCATTAGTTTGGTTAGAGACAATCTTATATGGAATAAATAATATATATCAAATATATATGGGATACAATATTAGGCAACTTTTGGTTAAGATGACAATCACCAAGCCAATCATCTTGACCTGCATACTAGTAATTGTTTAGATGTAGATGAAGTATATTACTTGTAAGTCCTGAATCCAAGGTGAATTTGCTTTTATTACAAAATAGAAGTAGAATGAAAGGAAGACCCTCTTGAGACTTCATATTTCTTACCCACAATAGCATATTTTCTTACAGGATTTAATGTAAAATCATCCCCATGAAGAGAAACATACACTGCATTAAATTTATCCAGTCTAGATTTATTTTGAGTAAAATATTTTAAATGGTCATTAATATAACTGAGGGCTTGTATGATCTGGCTTTATTTTAGTATTGGTCTCAAAGTTTTCAGGATTTCAAAAATAGAAAGAAACAAACAGAAAGACCTATCAAGAAATAGTTCATAATTCTGTGAGAAAGTTCACAATGAAGGATTACTAAATATGTTTCCAATCATTCCTTAAAAGTTCATATTAGAAAATAACATGTCATTCAAAGTAACTCTTGAAAACTAAAATTAAATAAATATAGATTAGGGGTCAACCTGGTGGCGTAGTGGTGAAGTTCGCGTGTTCCGCTTTGGCCGCCTGGGGTCCGCCGTTTCGGATCCTGGGCTCGGACCTACTCACTGATCATCAAGCCATGCTGAGGTGGTGTCCTATATAGAAGAGCTACAACTCTACAGCTATAATACACAACTGTGTACTGGGGCTTTGGGAAGAAAAAAGAGGAAGATTGGCAACAGATGTTAGCACAGGGCAAATCTCCTTCAAAAATAAATAGATAAACATAGATTATTATAAAATCATAATTTTGGTCGTTGAAAATAATATATAGCAGAAATTTACTCTGTGCAATATTAAATATAGCAGTAAGACGTGTTCCTTAATTAATGGTTAGATGAATCTCCTAATTGTTGACTTATGTACTTTATAAAATGTTGAAATAAATGCTAAATTATGAGGGTTAAAGAAAATTTCTGTATCTCCTAAAATGAATGATCACTTATTTTGTACTTTTTTGCTAGCTGTAATTTCATATAATTGGAATGTTTTAATAATGTGGAAATAAGCATATGGCCTAGATAATAAATTATATATATATTTATTCTTATTATTTATATAGTCATATATAATCTCAACAACAGGATATAAGATAGAATAGTGTTTCTTTTTTATTCATTAGAAATGTCATGGTTTGACATATTACTTTAAGGATGAATCATACTTTTGTTCCTCATTTAATACATCAAGATGCCATTTGAATAAAAGACGATGTACTAAGAAAAAAATAATCACTCCACACAGAAATTAAAGAATTCTAGTGGCAGAGAGTATAGATGTTATTCAGTAGAAGCCTCTTAATGTATGAATGACGTAACTGACTCAGTTAGACTCTGTAGCCTGATTAGACGATTCAACTCTATATTGGCTGACTGATGATAGAATGAAAGAATTTCTAGTCAGGAGTGCCATCTAAACACAATTGTCATTTAGAGTATAAATTAAGGATGAATATTAGTGATACATTTAACATATATGTATAAATATACCTAATCTGGTTATTTTCCTATCTAACTAAAAAATTATCTTTTCCATGATACTATTAATTTTGAAGCCAGCTTTTTATGGTTTATTTCTCAGTTGTTTACCAAGGGTTTATAAAAGCAAACAATTTATAATCATCTTCAACATGATTTTAGATTTCTATTACATACTAATGGAAATTCATCAGATTGTTTCCTGAAAAATTGTTTATTAAGTAATAGCATCATGTCATATGACAGAAGCTTCTTGTTTTTGAAAACTTGATACCAGGGAAAAGTCCAGACTTTGGAAAAAAGTAGCCAAAAATCAACCTAAGTGAAAAATAATTTAGCCATATTTTAATAATCATTTTTTTCTATCATAGTATCTATTGAAGTCACTGACTGAGGTGATTTATTCATTCATTTGTCCAATGCATTCGTTCCTTCAATCATCAAGCAGTCATTCAATGCCTGTGGTGTTCTTGATATTGTTCTACACAATGAGATGTTTAGGAGAGTGGTTCTGGTTTTCAAAACTTACATTGTATTAGGATGGATAAGTAAATATAGACAACAAATTAATTCAACATTCTACAATACATGTACACAATGACACATATATCAGCTTGTATGAAAGTGTAAAGGAAGATGGTTTGGATGAGACGTTGCTTGAGTTGAATCCTTTAGGAAAAATACGGGCCTGAAAATTTATCCATTTAAGTGAAGAATATTATAATGGTTTCCGTGTAGGAGTTGGTGCATCGGTAAAAACCATACACCCCAGACTTCAGGAATCAGAGAGCATGTTGTGGTTGCAGGAATGCTGCCAAAAGATATAAAATTAGCAAATGTGAAAAAGAGCTTGAGGAACTGGGAGATAGAATTGAAGATCCAACATATATCTATTATGAGTTTCTGACACAGTAAATTAAAAAAAGAATGAGAAGAGTCAGTATACAAAGAGATTGTGGTAGGCAGAATAATGGTACTCCAAAGATGTTCACATCCTAATCCCGGGAACCTGTGACTAGGTTACCTTGCATGACAAAAAGAATTTTACAGATGTGGCTATTGATATAGACTTTGAGACGGTGAGATTATCCTAGATTATCAGCGTGTTTACAATCTAATCACATGAGTCTTCAAAAGCAGAGAATCTTTCCTGGCTGCAGTCAGAGAGAGATGGAATGACAAACAGAAGAATTACAGAGATGCAATATTACAAGGACTAGACCTGCCCTTGCTGGCTTTGAAGATGGAAGAAGGGAGGCATAAGCCAAGGAGTGTAGGTGCTTCTAGAAACTGGGAATAGCTTTGAATTTACAACCAGCAAGAAAATGCGTGACTTCAGTCCTACAATTGTAAGGAATTGAATTCTGTCAACAATCTGAATGACAAAGAAATGAATCATCATACAGCTCTCCAGAAAGGAAGGTAGCCCTACCAGTACATTGATTTGAGCCAATTATATCAGTGCCTGCCCAACTTCTCACCTACAGAATTATAAGATAATTTTTTGCTTTAAGTCACTAAATTTGTGATAGTTTGTTACGGCAGCAATAAAAACTAATACAAAGTTAATACCCCAAAACTGTGGCTTAACGTGGCTAAGCAAATTATCATATGGCACAAAGTTGTCAAGCAAGGATTCAATCCAGGAACCCCAAAAGCAGGGGCCATTACCTTAATAAATTGCACTATGGTAACTGAATCCCTGAAGAACACATATTACTTTCAGGTGACTAAAGATACCTCCAAACATTATCTACATTTACATCTCCAATAAAAAGCTCAAAGCAAAATAGTAAAAGCCACAAGTTTTCTGAAACAAAAATTGAAAAATGAAACAAACATTTACAGTTAAAATAATGCTATTAAAAACCAAACATGCAAAAAATATGTAAATATATAAATGCAAACATATTCTCAAAGGTAACTTTTTGGAAAAGTAGACATCAAAGTTACAATTGCATAGCATTAATGATTTCTCAGAAGTGATTACTATTTGGGAAATTTACTTAACTAAAAAGAATGGCCTCCTCCCCTGTTTTAAAAAGCAGAGAAAAGTGTTAAAAAATTGATGTTAAATAATTTTAGTACATATTTGGGTAAGACAAATCTGAACTCTCCCAAATCCAGAATTGAAGTAGGAAATTATGTATAGAGAATAAAAAATTTAACTAAAACTGCAATTAGCCCTAAGAGCTGCAAGTTGGAATTTTAATATCCATAAGGGATAGGAGCTTTGGTTTTTGGGCTAATAAAAGGCATGAAAATTTCTATAGTGCCCTTTTATGTATAAAGCTAGTAACCTGGAATTTCGGACCTAAAAACAGCATATACAACATTGAAAGAAAGCTAGAAAACATTTGGTCAACAGCCCAGAAAATAACAATAAGTTGTGCTATGTCCTAGATATAAGAGGTAAATAAAAAGTCACTTTCAAGAAGTGGTTATGAATTACATACTAGTATGTTCTGGAATAGCTCAAATTGCAAAATAATGTTAAAAATGGTCCCAGACTAGAAATATCTTTAAGATGTTCACTAGATACAATTTATAGAACTACCAAATACTAGCATTTCTACAACCCAGTACCCAGTGAATTAAACTGTAGCTGTGCTCATTTTTCTAAAAGTAAATTTTATTTTCTTAGGGTAGTTTTAGGTTCATAGCAAAACTGAATGGAATATACAGAGAGTTCCCATATAACTCCTACCTCCACACACCCACAGCCTCCCCAGTTATCAACATCCTCCACCAAGTGTAACATCAATTTGTTACAATTGATGAACTACATCGACACATCATAATAACCCAAAGTCCATAGTTTACAGTAGGATTCACTCTTGGTGTTAGTACATTATATATGATTTAAAAAAATGTATAAAGACATGTATTCATCATTATAGTATCATACAGAATAGATTCCCTGCTTTAAAAATCCTCTGTGCTCCACCCATTCATTGCTCCTTTCCCACTAACTCCTGGCAACCACTGATCTTTTTACCATGTCCATAGTTTTGCCTCTTCCACAATGTCAAATATTTGGAATACAGTATGTAGCCTTTTCAAATTAGCTTCTTTTACTTAGTAATACACATTTAAGATTCCTCCATGTCTCCGTGGCTTTATAGCTCATTTCTTTTTAGTGCTGAATAATATTCCATGTCTAGACGTACCACAGTTTATTTATCCATTGAACTATTGCTTGCTTCCAAGTTTTGGGATTATGAATAAAGCTGTTATAAAATCCATGTACAGTATTTTTGTAGACATAAGTTTTCACCTCCTCTGGGTAAATACCAAGGAGCATGATTGCTGGATTGTAGAGAAAGAGTATGTTTAGTTTTATAAGAAACCACCAAACTGTCTTCCAAAATGGTTGTATCATTTTGCATTCCCACAGCAATGAATAAGAGTTCCTGTTGCTCCACATCCTCATCAACATTTGGTGTTATCAGTGTTTTGGATTTTGGGCCTTCTAATAGATGTGTAGTGGTGTCTCATTTTTTTAATTTGTACTTCTCTAATGACATATAATATTGAGCATCTTTATATCCTATGTGCCATCTGTATATCTTCTTTGGTAAGGTGTCTGTTCAGATCTTTTGCCCATTTTTTTAGTTGTTTGATTTTTTATTGTTGATTTTTAAAAATTCTCTGGCTATTTTGGATAACAGTCCTTTATCAGATATGTCTTTTGCAAATATTTTCTCCTAATTTGTGTTTTTATTCTCTTAACTTGTCTTTCACAGAGCAGAAGTTTTTTTTAATTTTAATAGAGTCCAGCTTATCAATTATTTCTTTCCTGGATCATGCCTTTGGTGTTATATCTAAAAAGTCATCAGCAAACCCAAGGTCATCTAGATTTTCTCCTGTATTATCTTCTAGGAGTTTTACAATTTTGCCTTTTCATTAAGGTCTATGATCCATTTTCAGTTAATTTTGTGAAGGTGTGCAAGGTCTGTATCTACATTCACTGTTTGGCAAGTGGAAGTCCAGTTGTTCCAGCACCATTTTGTGAAAAGATTATCACTGTTCCTTTGTCAAAGATCAGTTGACTATATTTATGGGGATATATTTCTGGGCTCTTTATTCTTTTCCATTGATCTATTTGTCTGTTCTTTTGCCAATACCACACTGTCTTGATTATGGTAGCTTTATAGTAAATCTTGAAGTCAGGTAGTGGCAATCTTCCAATTTGTTCTTCTCCTTCAATATTGTGTTGGCTATTCTGAGTCTTCTTCCTCTTCATATAAACTTTAGAATCAGTTTGTGGATATACACAAAATAAATTTCGGAGATTTTGAGTGCAATGGCATTAGATATATAGATCAAATTGGGTATAACTGACATCTCAACAATATCAAAATTCCCTATTCATGAACATTTATTTAGTTCTTCAATTTTATTCATCAGAATTTTGTAGTTTTCCTGATATAGATGTTGACATATTTTGTTAGATTTATACCAAAGTATTTCACTTTGGGAGGGGGTTGCTAATGTTAGTGATATTGTGTTTTTAATTCCAAATTCCAAATATTCATTGCTAATATACTAAATTTTTTAATACAACTACAAATCCAACAATGATACAATTGATATTACATTCCATGAGCAGAGCAAATAATATTATTACCTCAAGATAACAGTATAATAAAAAAATCTTTAAACACATATTTTGTACCAATAAAGAACAGAGCAATTTTTAAAAAATAATAAAATAAAACTTATAAATGGTGTAGTCATTAGAGTTAAAGCTCAAAGTACGGACTGAATATTAGATTTGACAGAAATGTATAATGAACTAGGCTATGGAAGAAAGATCTGAAGGAGAATGCCAGAACACATAAAAATAAGTTATTGAGAGAAACAGAAGATCAAATATGAAGAGGAAAAACAAAAAAGGAGTGGAGACGCAGGCTTGAGCCTCACCCTCAACCATCATCTTGTCAACTCAGGAGCAGCAAATGGCTGAACTAGATGATGATGGAATGAAAGATGTAGATTCTCAGATTGAAGCCATGCAATTGATTCTTGTGTGTATAGCATAACAATCAAAACTGTAACCCAACATCATCATAAAACAGCAGAACACCAAAGAAAACAGAAATTTAAAAAGAAAACAGCTACAACAGACAAATGATAAACAAAAATAAAACTTCTCATGAGCAAATATAAAGTCAGAAGTCAATATAATTAAGTACTTGTAATATTGGAGGGGAGGATAGAGATGACGATTAATTTTAAACTTTATCAACTAGAATGCATGTTAAAATATTTAGAAGAACAGACTTCTGGTTTCACCCCAGGAAATAAAAAGCTGTAAAGAGAATTTCTCATACCCTAAGAATAAGAATTTCTCACACACCAGAAGAATAAAACTTTGATAACCTACAAAGTCATGACTTTTCTTGAACTCACTAGAGAGTTGAGTTCAGAAGACAGCAAACTCTCCTGAACTCTAAGGAAATCCAATGCAAGACAGGCATGAGCACTGGCTCATCTGTGGCAGTGGAAGAAAATGGAAACCTCCCTACAGGCCCCTTTTCTTACCTAAGAAGAATCCAGTTCAAGTATTTAACAAATTTCTAAATTTGTTAGCCCAAAAGTGGGCTAACACATGAATATAGAACCCCTAAGAGCTGCAGACACAAAGGTACCTCACAGGCACTTGCAGGCTTCAGACTTCATGGACCTCACCAGGTACTCAAAAGAAAAATTGGGAGAAGGGAGGGAAACCAGAGGAAACTTCTATTGGAGGTATTGGTCAGGAGGAGGAAAGTGGTTGCAAATGTATGAAAGACTGAAAACTCTACCTGGGCCTTTCTCCTCTAAAAAATAAGTCTTAAGTCACTGGGAAAGAACAGGAAACTCTGGTAGCTTGATGATATGGATGAAGACCTACTGTAGGGGAGGGAACAATAAAGGAGAAAAAAAAGTCCCCTGGGAATTGAACAGAAAACTGTCCTGGGCCCAAACTGCTATTACTAGAGGATGGGGTAAGAGTATGTAGAGAGATCCTTTCTGGAGTGCAGGTTTACAGGGAGATCCTAAAACTTAGGTTGAAAAGGAATAGTGATGGAACAGAAACATAAACACAACAGAGAACCTCCGGCAAACCAATGTGTATCCTAAGCCCAAGGTAACACTAGAGGAATTTGCAGCCAGTGTTCCACCAAAGGAGACCATTGCAACATCAAAATCTAAACACAGCTCAATTCTGGATTAGATTGACGCAAACTCCCACACTAATGACCTAGCAGACAAAGAGAAGTCACCACTAAAAAACGTAAATACTCTTCACTTCTGTCTCTCTTGATCTGCACAAAATTTATCATAATCCATAAAAAATTATGATACACAAAAAAGCAAGATTAACAGAACCAAACTCTAAAGTTACCCAGATGTTAAATTTATCAGACAGGAAATTTAAAACAACTACGATTAATATATAAAAAGCTTTAGTAGAAAAAGTTTACGACACACAAAACAGGTGGAGAACTTCAGAGAAAAGAAACTATATGAAAATGTCAAAAGGACATGCCTAAAAAGCAAAACGAAACTTGGTAATAGAGATAAAAAGTCTTTGAAGAGGTTCATCAGTAGACTTGACACAGTTGTAGAAAAAAATAAGTGAACTTAATGAGACAACAATAGAAATTACTCAAATTAGAGCACAAAAAAGAATGAGAATGGAAAAAAAAAAAAAGAGCTTCCAAGAGATGTGTGACAATATCAAATGGTTTAACATAAATGTAGTTGGAATCCCAGGAGGAGAACATAAACAGAACAGAAGAAATATGGGAAGAAATAATGGCCAGGATTTTCTAAGAATAATGAAAATCCTCAAAATACAATCCAAGAAGCTCAGAGACCCCAAGTAGAGTAAATATCCCCCAAAGCACACTAACATGCAGTATATTCAAATTGCTAAAAATCCAAGGTAAATCGAATATCTTTATTGCAGTCAGTAAAAAAGAAATATTACATACAGACAAACAAAGATAAGAAATATAGCATATTTGTCATTTAAAAAATACAAAAAGACAGAATATATAAAATGGAACACATACACACACACAAAACAACTGCCAACCCCTGGGAAAATATGTTTGAAACATGAATGAGAAATAAAGACTGCTTCAGAAAAATACATATTGAGAGAATTCATTACCAGCAGACCTGCAGTACAAAAGAATTGAAAGAATTTCTTTTGTCAGAAGTATTAGGATACCAGTTATGAACTTGCATCTACATGAAAATGAAGATCTCCGACAATGGTTAAAATGAAAGTAAACGTAAAAGTTTATTTTATTATTATTTTAAATCTCTAAAAAATCATTGAGAATTTTAAAAATCTATTCTGATCACACTGAGCTTTCAAATGGAGATTTTAGTGTTTAGGCCAGTAGAATTTTATGTAATTAAAATGTTGGATAGTTTTGCCTTTGTCTCTTTTTGCTGTTCTCTTGTTCCTCCTTTCTTGACTTCATTTGGGTTAATTTTACATATATATTTTTTGGAATTCTACTTGTTGGGTTTGTTTGTTTGTGTTTCTGTTTCAAAGCTTTTCATTATCTGCAGCAGTGTTAGTTATTTAGGAACTACTCCGCCATTCAGAAACAAAATCTATCTTAAATCGTTGTTAGGTTAACCCCTAGAGCTTGTGATGCTGCCGTGTTTCCATACCTTACCAGAATGTGACTGAGTTGTGAGAAGACAGAAGAAAAGTTGTGTGTGTGTAAAAGGTGGTGGGTGAGGATGGGGAAGGAGATACTGGTGTAAAGGTAAGAACATATTTGTTATCATTGGTTTTGAGGAAAAAAAGGCAATAAAAATGTCTCCCTGTGTGTTTGTCCTCCATCATAAAGACTGTTTAAACAAACAAATTATAAAATCTTACTTATAAACAAATCAAAACTTTTTTTCCCCAAAATGTGTGTAATCATACTATCACTGCCAAAGTGTCGTGGTTTCTTAGATTGCGGTAGGGGAGGATTTTTCCAAAATATGGTGTTTACTGTTTTCAAATAATTTGCTTTCCTAGTTAATGATCCTCTCTTAAGGGTTATAATGGATAGAATGTAAGAATTTTCTATGCCTACAAGGTTTGTTTAAAGTGAGGTACAGAATTATTTTTTTCACATTGATTCATTTTTACACAGTTTTGCAAGGAGGTAGAAGATGATGAGGATTGACCTGGAAGCGCATTTTTTTCCCTTTCTTTATCAGGGAGTATTCTGATTATCTTGAGTTTGATTTATTTACTCTGGCTTTGGCATAATTTGCCATCAGAGAGATGGAGCAGTATTTTCTGTTCTAACGGAGACATGATATTCTCTTTGTAATCTTGCTGGTAAGTACAACGTAAATAGGTAACATCAATTTAAGTTTTGCCCCTTCTTAAATCATATGAGTAGAGAGATTCAAAATTTAAGAAATTTATGATTTGGAGTTCTGTATTTAGTGGGGGTGACCCCTTCTTATAGTATAAAGAGCTGTGTAGCAATTAGCTTTTGAATTGAGTTGATTTACACCCTGAATTAGTAAATATGCTATATTCACTTGTATTTAGCAAATAATATTTAAGACATTGAAAATACTTTGCTAAAAAGGGGTATTAAAAATACCTGAATATTTTATTCGTTCTTCTTGATCTTTTTTCCCTGGCAGCATAAACAATTGATGACTGTTCTACTTTCCCTTAAAAATTTACTGGTATTTCCTTTGCAGTATGTCTGGCTTCTGACTTTTTTCTCATTTCATTTGATGGTGTCAGTTTATTTCTTGTAGTTTTTTATTTGGCCAAATTTAAGAGCTTTTCTCCGTATTCTTACCTAGTCTATGCTCCTTCAACTATTTTTTCATTTATACTTGTGATTACACTGTTTGCTCTTTAACAAAAATGGATTTTTCTTTTCCCTATGATACTATTCTTTGCTCTCACAATCACCAGTATTCACACTTATTTTAACCCTAGTAATGCTTCTTTTTGGCTAAAATTCTCAAAAATATGTATTCTGGGTAAAATAACTTTATTACACCTTTGTTCATTTTTCAAACAAAACAGAAATGAGACTATATTGAGGTTTAGTAAAAATATAATTACTAATTTAATTATGTTCCATTTTTGTGCTGTTTTGAATTTTCTGTTACCTCAAAGGAATAGGAAAAAATGCCAATGTTTTAAATGGCTTTACTTTTTTAACACTCATTTTATTTAAGTAATAAAGGAAGTACTCATAAATGACTAAAAATACTTCTTCAAGGAATTGTATCCTAATTTTATAATGTCAATAGATCTGGAAAGTATAATGTTAAGCTTAATGCCTTGCATATTTGGAGTATTCAATTAAGTTTCAGAATGTCTTTCATAATAAAAGATTCTAGACTCAGAAGGCAATAGACCAAGTTTACACTGCTGGCTCTGCTATTGCCTAAATGTTAACATTTCTATCTAGGCAATAGCTGTTGCTAAAAGAAATATACACCTCTTGGAATTGGCACACAAGTCTCTAAGGCCAGTATTGGACCAATACATAGTCTACAGCTGTGCATCATAAGAACAATAGCAAAATACATCTACATTTGTAAACTAATGTGCCTTTTTTCAAAGAGCTTTCACATCATCTCTATGAGGTAGTTAAATTTTGTCACTAAGATCCGAAAGGGATCTGAATCTCACAAACTGATATCTGCATTATGTCTACAACATTCTCCGCAAGTGCTCATACAGGCTATGAATGAGGATCTTTGGTGATAAGGAGCTCATTAGTCCTTCAATCAACCCATTGCGTCTTTGCGCAATTTAGTGAGTCTATTAGGCTTTTCTTAAAGCAGGATCTTACTTGCTTTAGAATTGCATAAGGTCATTTGAAATAGTAAAATCTCAGAGGACAATTTGGTTCTTATTTTGCAGAATTTATGTCAACAAAGGATATTTTGAATGCACAATAATTATCAGTACAGAAAAATAGAAAATTTCATATTTTGGTAATATTTTTATAAAGAAATTCTGTCATATTCTGTCATTGATAAGTGTTACTTACACCCCCAAATAGTCATGCTTTCTCTTGACAGCAAATCTTATCAAGAAAAGTTAAGTGAAATCTCCTCGAATATGGAGATCATCTTTCTCATTGCTGTACCCTCAAGCCAAGTACTCTATTTTACGTAATATTTAATGATGACAGGGAATTTAGAACTCTATTTTCCTCTTTCTTAACTTATTTTTCCTAAATATAGGCCATCTTACACCAGAAAAAAATATATGTATATATAATTTAATAATCATCTATACATAAGTAATAAGAAAGAAAAAAAACTCTAGGTACCACATATATGTGTGTGAGTGTGTGTATACATGTTTTTTCTTAGCCAGAAATATCTCTAAGTATATATGCAACATTTATGTAACAATAGCATCTTTCCCTTTTTGGGAATTGCTACTAGAACAAACCATGTTGTGTTGAGGACTGTCAATTACAAATCTTTACTCTTTTGCCACAGAGGTAGACTCATTACATAAGGCGATATAATCAAAGTTCACCATTCGAAGGGCTGTAATGACATAGTTCAAAATGGGCACGTAACCGTAATCTTTGTTTGGAAACTTGTATTAGGATAATTTCTTGCCTTATAAATATCACTTTCCCAAAAGCGGTACTTAAGCATTCACTTCCCTAGTTTTACTCGCATTAGGTCACAGATATGTGTTGAAGGGTTTGTCAGCCAGACTTATCCATGGGAGATGTCAATCAGAAATAAACACTATAAAGATGCTATTGCCACAGAGAAACTATTTTCTAAACATACATATAGCACAGTGGTGGCAGATGTGGCAGAAGTACTGATCTCCCTGGTTTACATCAGCTTTGCAAGCTCTGGTATCTGTGACCAACAGTGGTGGAAATGGGGCTTTCTTCGGTCATTGCCTGGCTGGTTCAAAACCCGACTAAAGGGATCTTATGAAGATTAACTGAGCTCTTGATACTTTATATTTATTGCTAAACTAATCGGAGTCCATTCTGAAATTTGCAACTTTAACTTCTACTTATAGAGATATTTACACATGAAAATCTAGTGCAACTGCCAACCATGTAACTCTCCATGTAGAGAAAATGAGTTAAAGACAATTAAGCAAAAATACAGAAAAAAGTATCAATAAAAGAGAGCCTTTACAGCAACTAATTATGTGTACCATTTTTCATCTTTTAAAATATATTTTTTACTTAGGTTTATTTATTTATTTTTAATTTTTTTGTTTTTTTTGAGGAAGATCGGCCCTGAACTAACATCTGCCAATCCTCCTCTTTTTGCTGAGGAAGACTGGTCCTGGGCTAACATCCATGCCCATCTTCCTCCACTTTATATGGGACGTTGCCACAGCATGGCTTGACAAGCGGTATGTCGGTGCGCCCGGGGTCCCAACCCGCGAACCCCAGGCCGCCACAGTGGAGCACGCGCACTGAACCACTTGAGCCACCAGGCCAGCCCCTACTTAGGTTTTTTAGAGTTGTTTTTGTTACATATAAAGTAAATATAGATAGCCCACCCTATCTGCGGGCCCAGCATCAGTGGATTCAACCAACCACAGATGGAAAGGCCCACCGTGATTGCGTCTGCACAGACTTTTTTTTCTTATCATTATTCTTTAAAGAATACAGTATAACGACTATTTACATAGCATTTACGTTGTATTAGGTATTATAAGTAAGTGATCTAAAGATGATATAAAGTATACAGGAGACGTGCATAGGTTATATGCAAATACTACACCATTTTATATAAGAGACTTGAGCATCTTCAGATTTTGGTATCCTAGGGGGTCTGGGAACCAATTCCCCAAAGATACAGAGAGATGACTGTAATGCTTAAATTGCCACTGTATTCAGAAAACATAAAATTGTTGCATGTAGATTTCAGTAAACAACTATTGAATGAAGAATTAATGAATAGATGAGTAAATTAATGAATTTTAATTTCAGTACATCAAGGTAGAATAAAATTATTACTTTATGATCTGTAACTGATATGAAACTTCACTCTACTTGCCAGTTAATACCTGCCTCTGAAGAAAATGTTGATTTATGATCCCAAATCAAGGTGTAGAGACTCTCACATAATAGGATATGTTATTTCTTATGGTTCTGTTTCTGATTATCTCATCTATTTGGATAGATGATGAAAAGAAATATGCCATATATATTTACGCATTCTAAGTATTTTGATAAAGCAATAATAGTTGTAGAGAGACTTTGCAAAATCTGCACAAGATAAAAAAGATTAGTTTTTGATATTGCTATATATATTTTGAGATTTAAAAGGTAAGATTGGTTGATCCAATGCTAAGTCTCTGCCTCTTATGGCAAGCTTAGCGTGGAGTTAAGATCTTTACTATGATATAGCAGCTTTGGCAGTGGACCAATGAGGAGCACACTCCAGTTCTAATGACAGGAATGAAATAAGGAATTTAAAAGAAAGTTGTGTCTTATGTTCTCCTCTTTGAGCAGCCCTTTGAAATTTCACTCATTTTAAGCTATTTTGGAATAAACAACCAAAGTTAGGGGCACACCTCTAGTTAAGCAGTTGTCTATGAAGACTCACTACCACCCACTGCAGCAGTCACAAGTTACACTCATCATGAATGGGGATATCTTAGACCATAAGAATATTCTACTCTGAGTTCTGCTATTATATGGCCAGGCAGAACTCTTTACTTTCCTTCCTCAGTAATGAGCACAATAGCAATCAGTTTGTGTAAATATTCATTTACTATTTTGTTTTGTTTTTCTGCTTGTCTCTAAATTCTATATCATCAGTGATAGAATATATTATGTTCACTACTGAATCGCCAGCATCCAGCTGCTACATATCATATGATAGGAATGCAAAAATTGAATGGTGAAAAAATTAGCAGGCGTAAATATGCGTGTCTCTATTTTCTTCTTTTTCTACTGCATCCAGTAAATAGGTCTGTACCATAAGAGCCATGGTGTTTAAAATACTGAATTCAAAACATACCTTTTATTCCTTTTGCTAGTTACTCATCATGACATGTATTTTGAATAAGACCATAGGGAGAATGGATAAGATATAATATTATCCTAGCAGCATGGCCAGTATTAAAAAAAAAACAACAATTATTAGGACACTGAGTAATGTATTATTATGTATTGTATGCTATATATATATGTATTGTATGCATAATATATTATATAATATGGTATACTATTAGCCTAATAGGGGTTTTCGCAAATAAATAAATAAGGCATATATTTTAAAGCAGCCGGGCTATTATTTATGTTTTGCTGAAGGTTAGAGTGTCTTTAAGTCTCTTACTACATAACACAAGGCAAGCATTACCATCTTGGGCCATCAACAATCTTCAGTTTTCTCTGTATTTACAAATGTTTGCTTCAAGTAGCAGTTCAATTGTTTAAACAGAATGAGTACAGTTGCTATTTCAATTGTTCTACAAGGAAAATTATCAACCTTTTCCAAATGAAAATACACCAAAGCAAACAATCATGTGCATCAGCAATTATTCCAATTTACATATGGCAGACCTGACTATTTCTACTTTAAAATTTTCCATACTTATTATTTCTTATTTTGGCATAATATTTATCAAAGGTGCTATCTCCACCTAAATTATTTTGTCAGTAAAGGATTACTTCGAAATAGCATCATTTCACTATTTTAATCATATTATTCCTTTTACTGTGCAAATAACAATGTGTACTTTTTGGCTATTTGACAAGCCAGCTCATTCGAATATTATTTTACCTAAAGGCTACTGTGTCTCATGTCTAGTAGACTTCAAAAAAACTAGTAAAAAATATGTAAATTGTCACATGGAATTCAAAAGCTGCTTTGTAACCAGTAGTCTCAGCATGTATTGTTTTCTTGCTCTAACATAAAAAGCAGAAGTTCTAGCTATTTAGGAAGTGATAAAGTATTACTTGGAAGGACAATCAGATTGATAGAGATATGCCAGCTCAACTATTTAGCCACCATAAACAAACTCTGGCATTTGCAATCAACGAGGTTTTGAATCAACAAAATGAATATTTGTATTACAGAGACATAGTGTATGCCTCAGATAAAAGTAATTGCTAAAGACCTAGAGTGATGATTATGTAAATGAATGCAATTTTGTTTTCCAAAACTTAAGATTTTTGTTAAGATCTTTTTCCAAAGTAGTAAGCAGACATAACTTAATAATATGAGTAATTTAAAAGAAACTTTAGAGATATAATTCATCATGCATCTATTGTTTTCTGACTCAATCTTGTACTTAAAAGCATTTAAAGTTCACAATGTTCTACTTTTCCAGTAATTAACTAGTTCCTTTAAAAAAAATGGTGTTCCATTATTGTTATCCACTTTCGGAGAAAAAGAGATAATTGAACTCAAGGAATATAAGTATGATTAAAATGCTACAGGCCAGAGGATTTGTATTTTTCATTAAACACTAGAATGGTAAATGGTAGATGGAGTTCATCGTGATTATTTTATCATAATATAAATTGTAAAATGTGGATTTCAGGATTTTTTTTTTTTTATAATTTTATTTATTTATTTTTTTTCCCCCAAAGCCCCATTAGATAGTTGTACGTCATAGCTGCACATCCTTCTAGTTGCTGTATGTGGGATGCGGCCTCAGCATGGCCGGAGAAGCGGTGTGTCGGTGCGCACCTGGGATCCGAACCCGGCCGCCAGCAGTGGAGCTTGAGCACTTAACCGCTAAGTCACGGGGCTAGCTCTCAGGATTTTTTTATAATGGTCATCGTCCATCTATTTCGTGGCATATAGAAACAACAAAAATTCCCTTAATAAAAACATTTCCAGGAACCTGAAAAAACTATACAGCTATTATCTCCTTTCATTATCATCACTGCCCATTTTGTTTTAACAATAATGAATTTGGAAATTAGATATATCCTGTCAAATGTCCATGTGTTCAGCTTTTTATTTTGATGAATAATCTTAGTGCAGTGTAGGTTTAAGGAATAATTCAATATCCAGATTATATCATTACTTTGTATTCAGAAATTTATGTGTAAGTTTAGTCTCAAATTGGTTAGTTCTGAGAGAAGCAGGGTAAAAATATTGGGTCAGAAGCCAGCCCAGTGGCATAGTGTTTAAGTTGGGTGCAGTCTGCTTTGGCAGCCCAAGATCATGGGTTCGGATCTCTGACACGAACCTACACCACTCATCAGCCATACTATGGCGGCTACCCACATCCAAAATAGAGGAAGATGGGCACAGATGTTGGCTCAGGGCCACTCTTTATCAAGCAAAAAGAGGAAGATTGGCAACAGGTGTTAGCTCAGGGCCAATCCTCCTCACAAAAAAAAAAAAAGAAAAACTATTGGGTCACAGGTACCCATGTGACTGTAAATCTGGTGAAGAGGTAATGCTAAAATAGGACTATTTCAAATTTCAAATAAGAGGCAAGAAAAATATTGGTTTTGTTCTTTTTTTTAAAGAAGTAAAGAATTTATACAAGAAAGCTATGATTGGATAAAAGGAGGAAAAAAATGCAAGGGAAACAGTAAGGGAAGTAATGTTTACTGTAGACCTGACTATTCAGGGCTAAGCTCTTCATAGATGTCTGCCACTGTTTAATTTTCACAATAGCCCTGGGAGGGAGAAATGATTATAGCTATTATGCAGGTGAGGAAAAAAGAGTTTGTAATTGCTTAACATTCAAAACTTATAAATGGCACCTCTGAGATTTAAATATATACCTGTTTGGTTTGGTTTGGTTTGGTTTTTTGGTGAGGAAGACTAGCCCTGAGCTAACATCCATGCCAATCCTCCTCTTTTCGCTGAGGAAGGTTGGCCCTGGGCTAACATCCGTGCCCATCTTCCTCTACTTCATATGTGGGATACCGCCACAGCATGGCTTGATAAATGGTGCATAGCTCCACACTCGGGATCTGAACCTGTGAACCCTGGCTGCTGAAGCAGAGTGCACAAACACTACTACACTACTGGGCCAGCCCCAAATACATACCTGTTTTAAATTTTGCTTGGTACTATACAACATGGCTTATAATGTATCTAAAATATTTTTGCCTCTTAAGAGTTAGAGACACTTATTCTAATGAATCAAATTGACCTATTTTGCTCTCCTGTAGAAAGAGAAGGATGAGTCTGAACTGGGGGGACTGCCAATTTTCCTCTTTTCCTTCTTTTTTTCCCCAAAGCCCCAGTACATATTTGTATATCTTAGTTGTAGGTCCTTCTAGTTCTTCTATGTGGGATGCCACCTCAGCAAGGCTTGATGAGTGGTGTGTAAGCCTGTGCCCAGGATCTGAACCAGCAAACCCCGGGCCACTGAAGCAGAACATGTGAACTTAACTGCTGCGCCACCAGATCAGCCCCTGGCTGTCTATTTTTAATTGGAGTATTTATCCCATTTACATTTAATGTGATTGCTGATATATTTTGAGCTTAGTATCTAATATCTTACTGTTTTGTATGTGATATATTTTATTATTCCATTTCCCCCTCTATAGCCACAATAGTCATATATATTCTTTACTATTGTCTTCGTGAAATCCTAAAAATTTTTATTTGTACCCTTGACCTTAAAGCTTGATATAAATGAGTACTTTTACCACTGTTTGTGCAAAGCATTAGAACATGTTATCTACATTTACTGTTTTTATGAATTTTGTAATAATTTGTCACATATTTTGAGTTTATATAAACTTTAAATGTCACAAGAAATCATTAATATCCTTTTATTACATCAATATTATTTCAGATTTATCCAAATTTACCATTTTTATTCACTCTCATTTCTTCTTGCATCTCTCTACTTCCATTTGGGATTATTCTTCCTAAAAGAAAGCCCTTTAGTAATTAGTGAGTCTGCTGCTGAAAAAGTACCTTTTTTGTTTGAACATGTTTCTGTTAAACTTTTATGTTTTTTATATTAATATAATAACTATATATAAGCTCATGTATGTATGTATGTGGGACATAGGATGCTTTCAGCATATCAGAATATTCCCTCCTTTCTCTGCCTAGTTATTTCCTCCATTATGGATAATTTCTCTTCACACTTCTGTAACCATAACATTTGCCTTACTTTTTTTTAAATTTGTTATAAATGGAATTGTTCAAGTTGTGATATTTGGGTCTGGCCTCTTTTACTCAACATCATGTGGTTTTATGCATTCATAGTACATTTTTAATTATTACTATGTAGTAAATATGAATATACCTTATATTACTTATTCTTTTAAGGGTTGATTGTCATTTGAGTTTACAGGTCTCAAGATTTTAGTTTTGAAATGTGTCTTCTAGAATTTTCATATGATTTTATTTTGACGTTCTTATTTCCTACCAAAATTTTTCTTTTAGTACTTAATTTTAAGCAAAGTATTATAAACTTTATGCTTGATAATGGCAATATCTGTTTTTACAGTCTGAATTTGTTTTTACAGTCTCTGTTTTTATGTTGGTTTAGCTAATTTTTTTAATAGCCCTATTACTTCTGATTTAGCACCAGATATTGAATATGAAAAAATATAGAAATAATTTGAGGCTCTGTATGATGCTTTATTCCTCGAAAAAGATTTCTAAATAAATGTTTGAAAAGGAGCAGAATAATTTATTCCAATTGCATTGAGAATATTTTAAGCTAGGCTGTGATCAATGGGAGATCTGGTTTATTTATGGTTTACTGTAACCTCTGTGGTGGAGTTTGGCCTGAGATCCTGGAGTGCTTACATAAGCTCTTATCCCTCCTGGGCCCTGAAATTCAGCTTTGTTGTCCAACATTACAATACGGCTGAAAGTTATACGGATCTTCTCAGCCTTTCAGTTCCTGTTTTTGCTTCATCTTTGCAGCATCATAGCCACAGATTTCAAATGAGCAAATGCCTTAGGAGAAAAAGCATTGCCAAATGGGAGACTAACCACCTGGGTTTTTCTCCTTTCCAGGCCTTTGGCCCTGCAATTCTTACTGAGTTGATAGCATTTTGATGGCTTCAAATAGATATTTTCTATATATCATTCAATTTTGTTAGATGGTCTCATCAGGTAGGTTGTTCCAAAACAAGTGAGTTCAAATTTTTGGGAACAGAATTCCTATTGAGTTATTCTTTAAATGGGCTTATTAATCATGTCATTATATGTATGGGTACATATGCATGTGTATATATATATATAATGGGATATTAATTACACTGAATGAATAAAACAAAATTACAATGTATATAAAGTACTATATTCATATATGAGAGCAATGTTACACAAAAAATGTAAAATAAATTTTTGACTAAATATTTCAAAAATAGTGTCAACAGCAATTTCTTGATGTGTTCTGTATTGTCGAATATATACAGAATATTATAAGTACTAATATTTATGTTTCACATATTTATGCTCTAATAGACAAAACACTGATTCATAAGATCAGAATCTGTGCTTTAAACAAAAATAAATTTAATCAACTGATGTTTGTTACTGTCATCATAATATAGATCTAATATAGACTTAAAGTGAAAGTAAAAGAAAATGATACATTTTCTTTTTCAATTACAGATGGTGGTGGACTGCCTATTATATCCCAAAATATATTTCTCTTTTTTCCATGGTAATATAGTGTTAGCTCGACACATGGCTGTTAGATGGAAAAGAAATTTCCAAGCCTGTATAACATTTAAATATGTCATATGACTAGTTTGTTACTGATGAAAGAGAAGCAGAGATTATGTGTACAGTTTACACATCGCTAGCTAAGAGCTAGGGCTCTATCCTTCTTCTTGTAAGCAGGAACACAGTCTTGTAGCTAGCCCTGCTTTGCCATCCAAATAAGAAAAAATCCTGTTCTTAACACAGGGAGCGGAGGAGGAAAGAGAGAGATAATGAGAGAGAGAAAGAAGGAAGGGAGGGAAGGAGGGAAGGAGGGGGAAGGAAAGAAAGAAGGAAGGAAGGAAGAAAAAGGGGGTGGGATAGAGGGGGAAAAAAAGAAGGAAAGGAAGGAAGGAGGGAGTGAAAGAGGAAAAAAGAATCCTAGACCTTTGAACGATCTAATGGAGCTAAAATGTACCACCAATCTGAACCATCTACTCATTTGAACAATTAAAAGAGAGAAAAAATGTCTATCTTATTTATGCTAATATATCTTGGGATCTCTTAGCCTGTACGCTATTTAATACATTAACTTTAAGGAAGCATGTAGTAGGCTAGTGTTATATTATATTTTGGATGATTTAGTCTAATTTACTAGCTAAGTAGAGGTTTTTTTGTTTCTTTTAATTGCAACATTTAAGAGATGAATGCAATCTTTTGTTATAAAGATAGTGTCACATTCAGATTCTATATTAATTTCCTAATTCCTGTTGATGCTAACACATTTGAAGGATAGTAATGATGATGATATGCAAAGCTAGTGTTATCTGTGTGCTGAATAATTAATGCAAAATGCCACAGGTGAAAGTATGGTGAACCATCTCTTCAGAGACCGTGCCTGGACTGGTTACATGTCAGGATGGAAACAAAGTGATCTCAAGTGTGTGTCTCTATGGTACTGGGGTAATCCTGGCTCATTCTTAATTTCGGAGCTTCCTAGTATGTTTATGTTAGTATTTCTAAGAAAGTGGATACCTTCTGAAAAAATAATGAAATGAAGTGTTTGATAGAAATAGGTAAAGAAGGCAATGGATAGTACCAAATTTACTTATTCCTCGACCAAATAATCAGTTAAATTATATATCTCAATAATATTTGATATGCAAACTTACAAAATTTAAGTATACTCAAGATGAGTTGATACTTATTGGTTTAAAAAATTTCCCCAAAACAATTGATATTATTTAAGTTATGAAGTCAAATTTAAATGTTGGAGCAGTATACAGAGTTAGAGAATCAATATTTAATTTATATTTGCCATTCAAAAATATGAAGGTTTTTGGTTAGGGAGTGTTTATTCCGTGTTCTAATTTTAAAATATTGATGGTTTCATGTGTTATATCTTGTGTGGATTTTCCCAAATATTTTGTAAAATGGCCTTGAGGTCTTCTGTTGAGACTTGCACAGAAATACAAAATAAAGAAACTTAAGTGGATTAAATAACCTATATCCATGTCTCTACAATCATAACTGTATATCTGTTATCTTCTTCTTGAGCACTATTAGTGTTATGAGGCTTTTGATTTACCTATAATATTCATTTAAAAAATTAACTTCAGCTCATTTTGTTTTTTAATTTCCTGATTAACTCTATGCAAAATCAAAATAAAATTTGTTTAATTATTTTTATAGAATGAGAACTTTCTATCTAGCTAAATAAATTTAAAGTAATATTTAATACCTCAACGCCTTGGTTTCACTCCTAAAAAGAAATTAACATATTTCTTTCTCATCAGGAAATAATAAAATATTCTTTTTTTTTAAATTTTTTGTTTATTGCAGTAACATTGGTTTATAACATAGTATAAATTTCAGGTGTACATAATGATACTTCTATTTCTGCATAGATTACATCATGTTCACCACCCAAATACTAACTACAACCCATCACCACACACATGTGCTGAATTATCCCTTTCCCCCTCCTCCCTCCCCCCTTCCCTCTGGTAACCACCAATCCAATCTCTGTCTCTACATGTTTGTTTATTGTTGTTATCATCTACTACTTAATGAAGGAAATCATACGGTATTTGACCTTCTCCCTCTGAGTTATTTCACTTTGCATAATACCCTCAATGTCCATCCATGTTGTCACAAATGCCTGGATTTCATCGTTCCTTGTGGCTGAGTAGTATTCCATTGTGTATATATACCACATCTTCTTTATCCATTCGTCCCATGATGGGCACTTAGGTTGCTTCCAAGTCTTGGCTATTGTGAATATCGCTGCAATGAACACAGGGGTGCATGTACGTTTACAAATTGGTGTTTTCAAGTTCTTTGGATAAATACCCAGCAGTGGAATAGCTGGATCATATGGTAGTTCTACCCTTGATTTTTTGAGGAATCTCCATACTGTTTTCCATAGTGGCTGCACCAGTTTGCACTCCCACCAGCAGTGTATGAGAATTCCCTTCTCTCCACATCCTCTCCAACACATGATGTTTCCTGTCTTGTTAATTATAGCCATTCTGACAGGTGTGAGGTGATATCTCATTGTAGTTTTGATTTGCATTTCCCTGATAGTTAATGATTTTGAACATCTTTTCATGTGTCTGTTGGCCATCTGTATATCTTCTTTGAAGAAATGTCTGTTCAGGTCTTTTCCCCATTTTTTAGTTGGGTTGGTAGTTTTTTTGTTGTTGAGATGCATGAGTTCTTTATATATTTTGGAGATTAAGCCCTTATCAGATGTATGGTTTGCAAATATCTTCTCCCAATTGTTAGGCTGTCTTTTCATTTTGTTGATGGTTTCCTTTGCTGTACAGAAGCTTTTTAGTTTGATGTAGTCCCATTTGTTTATTTTTTCTATTGTTTCTCTTGCCCGGTCAGACATGGTGTTTGAAAAGATGTTGCTAAGACTGATGTCGAATAGCGTACTGCCTATGTTTTCTTCCAGAAGTTTCATAGTTTCAGGTCTTACATTCAAGTCTTTAATCCATTTGGAGTTAATTTTTGTGTATGGTGTAAGGTAAGGATATACTTGCATTTTTTTGCATGTGGCTATCCAGTTTTCACAACACCATTTGTTGAAGAGACTTTCTTTTCTCCATTGTATGTTCTTGGCACCTTTGTCAAAGATTAGCTGTCCATAGATGTGTGGGTTTATTTCTGGGCTTTCGATTCTATTCCATTGATCTGTGTGTCTATTTTTGTGCCAGTACCATGCTGTTTTGGTTACGATAGCTTTGTAGTATATTTTGAAATCAGGGAGAGTGATACCTCCAGCTTTGTTCTTTTTTCTCAGGATTCCTTTAGCTATTTGGGGTCTTTTGTTGTTCCATATAAATTTTAGGATTCTTTGTTCTATTTCTGTGAAAAATGTTATTGGAACTTTGACAGGGATTGCATTGAATCTATAGATGGCTTTAGGAAGTATGGACATCTTAACTATGTTAATTCTTCCAATCCAAGAGCACGGAATATCTTTCCATTTCTTTGTGTCTTCTTCAATTTCTTTCAGCAATGTTTTATAGTTTTCCGTGTACAGATCTTTCACCTCTTTGATTAAGTTTATTCCTAGGTATTTTATTCTTTTTGTTGCAATAGCAAATGGGATGGTATTCTTAATTTCTCTTTCTGCTGCTTCGTTGTTAGTGTACAGAAATGCAACTGATTTTTGTATGTTGATTTTGTATCCTGCAACTTTCCCATATTCGTTTATTACTTCTAAAAGTTTTCTGGTGGATTCTTTAGGGTTTTCTATATATAAAATCATGTCATCTGCAAATAGTGACATTTTCACTTCTTCCTTTCCAATTTGGATCCCTTTTATTTCTTTCTCTTGCCTGATTGCTCTGGCTAGGACTTCCAGTACTATGTTAAATAGGAGTGGTGACAATGGGCATCCTTGTCTGGTTCCTGTTCTTAGAGGGATAGCTTTCAGTTTTTCACCATTGAGGATGATATTAGCTGTGGGTTTCTCATATATGGCCTTTATTATGTTGAGGGACTTTCCTTCTATCCCCATATATTTCAGAGTTTTTATCGTAAAAGGATGCTGTATCTTGTCAAATGCTTTCTCTGCATCTATTGAGATGATCATGTGATTTTTATTCTTTATTTTATTAATGTGGTGTATTACGTTGATTGATTTGCGAATGTTGAACCATCTCTGCATTCCAGGAATAAATCCCACTTGATCAAGGTGTATAATCTTTTTAACCTATTGTTGTATGCAATTTGCTAGTATTTTGTTGAGGATTTTTGCATGGATGTTCATCAGTGATATTGGCCTGTAATTTTCTTTTTTTGTGTTGTCCTTGTCTGGTTTTGGTATCAGGGTAATGTCGACTTAGTAGAAGGAGTTAGGGAGCTTGCCACTCTCTTCAATTTTTTGGAAGAGTTTGAGAAGGATAGGTATTAAGTCTTCTTTGAATGTTCGGTAGAATTCACCAGGGAAGCCGTCTGGTCCTGGACTTTTATTTTTGGGGAGGTTTGTGATTACTGTTTTGATCTCCTTACTGGTGATTGGTCTATTCAAATTCTCTATTTCTTCTTGATCCAGTTTTGGAAGGTTGTATGATTCTAAGAATTTATCCATTTCTTCCAGATTGTCGAATTGGTTGACATATAGCTTTTCATAGTATTCTCTTATAATCTTTTGTATTTCTGAGGTGTCTGTTGTAACCACTCCTCTTTCATTTCTGATTTTACTTATTTGTGACTGCTCTCTTTTTTTCTTGGTGAGTCTAGCTAAAGCATTGTCAATTTTGTTGATCTTTTCAAAGAACCAGCTCTTGGTTTTATTAATTTTTTCTATTGTTTTTTAAGTCTCTATTCCATTTATTTCTGCTCTGATTTTTATTATTTCCCTTCGTCTACTGATTTTGGGCTTTGTTTGTTCTTCTTTTTCCAGTCCCTTTAGGTGCATTGTTAGATTGTTTATTTGAGATTTTTCTTGTTTGTTGAGATACGCCTTTATCGCTATTAACTTCCCTCTTAGAACCGCTTTTGCTGTATCCCATAAATTCTGGCATGTCATATTTTCATTTTCATTTTTCTCCAGGTATTTTTTGATTTCTTTGTTGACCCAGTCGTTGTTCAGTAGCATTTCATTTAATCTCCACGTATTTGTGGCTTTTCTGATTTTCTTCCTATAGTTGATTTCTACTTTCACACCATTGTGGTCAGAAAAGATGCTTGGTATTATTTCAATCTTCTTAAATTTATGGAGACTTGTTTTGTGGCCTAATGTGTAATCAGTCTTGGAGAATGTTCCATGCATATTTGAAAAGAACGTGTATTCTTCGGTTTTTGGATGGAATGCTCTGTATATATCTACTAGGTCCATCTGTTCTAGTGTGTCATTTAAGGACAATATTTCCTTATTGATCTGTTTGGATGATCTATCCGCTGGTGAAAGTGGAGTGTTAACGTCCCCTACTATTATTGTGTTACTGTCTATTTCTGTTTTTTTATGTCTGTTAATAATTACTTTATATATTTAGGTGCACCTACATTGGGTGTGTAGATATTTACAAGTGTTATATCCTCTTGTTGGATTGTTCCCTTGATCATTATGTAATGCCCTTCTTTGTCTCTTTTTACAGTTTTTGTTTTAAAGTCTATTTTGTCTGATATGAGTACTGCTACCCCAGCTTTCTTTTCATTGCCATTTGCGTGGAATATCTTTTTCCATCCCTTCACTTTCAGTTTGTGAGTGTCTTTAGGTCTGAAGTGTGTCTCTTGTATGCAGCATATATATGGGTCTTGTTTTTTTATCCAATCAGCCACCCTATGCCTTTTAATTGGAGCATTTAGTCCATTGACATTTCAAGTAGCTATTTGTAAGTATGTACTTACTGCCATTTTTTAACTTTTTTTTTTCTCAGTGCTTTAGTAGTCTTTCTCTGTTCCTTTCTTCTTCTATACAGAATTGATGGTCTCTTTAGTTTGACCTCTGTCTGAAAGCTGTACTCTTTAACTCCCCTCCTCCCTCCTTTTATGTTTTTGATATCATATCTAACCTCTTTTTTGTGCATTTGTATCCATTACCCTCTTATTACGGAAATAGATAATTTTTCCTATTTGTGGTCTTCTCTTTTCCCCTCAAATCAGTCCCTTTAACATTTCTTGTAGCACTGGTTTCTTGGTGACAAACTCCTTTAATTTTTGCTTATCTGGGAAATTTTTGATCTCGCCTTCCATTTTGAATGATAACCTTGCTGGGTAGAGTATTCTTGGCTGTAAGTTTTTTCCTTTTAGCACTTTAAATATATCTTGCCACTCTTTTCTAGCCTGTAAGGTTTCTGCTGAAAAGTCAGCTGATAGCCTTATGGGGTTTCCTTTGTATGTAACTTGACTTTCTCTTGCGGCTTTTAGGATTCTCTCTTTATCTTTAATTCTGGACATTTTGATTATGATGTGTCTTGGTGTGGGCCTCTTTAGGTTTATCTTGTTTGGGGTTCTCTGTGCTTCCTGTACCTGGATGTCTGTTTCCTTCCTTAAGTTAGGAAGTTTTTATCTATTATTTCTTGAAATAGATTCTCTGCCCCTTTGTCTCGCTCTTCTCCTCCTGGGACACCTATAACATGGATGTTAGTGTGCTTGATGTTATCCCAGAGGTCCTTTAGACTGTCTTCACTCTTTTTAATTCTTTTCTCTTTTACCTGTTCAGCTTGGGTAATTTCCTCTAGTCTTTCATCCAGCTCACAGATCCGTTCTTCTGTATCCTCTACTCTGCTTTTGAGTCCCTCTAGTGAATTTTTCATTTCCTGTATTGTATTCTTCATTTCTGGTTGGTTCTTTTTTATATCTTCCATTTCTTTGTTGACATTCTCACTGAGTTCATCTATTCTTCTCCCCACATCAGTGAGCATCCTTAACATTCTTTGTTTGAACTCTCTGTCAGGTAGGTTGCTCATTTCTGTTTCACTTAGTTCCTTTTCTGGGGTTTTGTCCTGTTCCCTTACTTGGAATGTATTCCTTTGCCTCCTCATTTTGCCTCTTTCCCTGTGTTTGTGTCTATGTGTTAGGTAGGTCAGCTATGTCTCCTGCTCTTGTATAGGTGACCTTACCTAAGTGATGGCTTAGGAGGCTTCCAGTGTGCTTCCCTCAGTTCTCAATGTTCCAGGGGTGACCCCTTTGTGGGTTACATGTTTCCTTCTGAATTAGCCTGTTTGCTCTCCCTGTAGGCGCCCAGGGAAGCCGAGTTAAGCTCCTGGCCAGCTGTTGTAATGCTCAGCTGCTTGTAGTTGTTGTGGGCCCTTCAGTCTCTTTATCAGGTGTGGGGAGCCCCAGCACACTTGTCTGCAAGTTCTAATACCACATTTGTGTTGCAGTATTTCTTGTAAGTGAGTAGGCCCCCAGCGTGGCAGGTTGTTAGGCTCAGGGCCTTACAATTGTTGTAAGCCTCTAGCCTATTAGGTCTCTTGTCAGCTCTCTGAGGATTGCAGCTGGGTGGGGCTGGCCTCAGGCACAGGAGCACCCAATTGTTTCAGGCTTTGAGAGGTGGGGCAAACCGCCTATGTGGGTCTTTGAGAAGCACCAGTCTTCTGCAGCTGACAAGCCCTACCGCCCACAGGTCCACACACACAGTCAACACAGACCTGCCCCGTGTGCACTCACCGACCTCCCAAAGCAGACCCAGTCTCTCCATGGTGGAAGCCCCACACACTCCACCACCACCCCACACTCTCCACATGCTCCTTATGCATACCTTGCCCCAATTAAATCGGCGGCTCTGTTGCCAGGCTGCAGAAAATCCAGTTACCAATCTATGCAGGCCCACATATTGCCTGAGGGCTTGTTGTTGGGTGGGGCCAGTCTCTAGGGTTGGCTGCCTGCCCTGGCTGAGCTAGATTAAATCAGTGCTATAGTGGGTGGGGCAGACCTGGGCTAGCAGGCCTCAGGGAGAACTCCAATGGCATCTGTGTCAGCACGCCCACACCAGGCCACATCAATGGCCGCCGCCAATGTCCCAGTCCCTGGAGAGTTCTCACTTCTCACCGAGATGCACTCAGGGCCTATTAGATGAGTCCCCTTTCACCAAAGCACTGTGTACCTTTCTTTCTGGTGATTTTAGGTTGCTTTCTGAAATGGATGAGTTTGTGCATGGGCCCTTTAAGAGCCAGTTTTAATTTCTTTGTGAACCAGCTTTTCTGGGGGTGCTCCCCAATGTTTTATTAGCAGGCAAAGTCAGATATTATGCCACTTGTTTCGATTGTGCTGGGTCCACAAAATGCCTACATCAGGGGCACTCCCCAGCTTAAGGCCCCACTCCTCCAGGGAGGGCTGCGTACCTTTGGGCTGCTCCCAAGCGGCCATGAAGTGCTGCGGCTTATGAAGGTGGTGTTTTTCCTCTCCGGAAGGGAGTTTCTGCCTCTTCTACCTCAATTAGGATTGTCCTTTGTTGCAGGAGTTCCTCTTATCCAGTTTTCAGTTCTGTCTCAGGGGTAATTTTTCCATGAGTAGTTGTAAATTGGCTATGTCCTCGGGAGCAGATGAGTTCAGAGTCTGCCTATGCCGCCATCTTGACTTCATCTAAAAATATTCTTTTATTTTTATTCAAAATAAAAATATTTCTTAATTTGGAATAAAAAAATTTTTTTTTAATCTTATTTTTGTGAGGAGATCAGCCCTGTGCTAATAACTGCCAATCTTTCTCTTTTTTTGCTGAGGAAGACTGTCCCTGGGCTAATATCCATGCCCATCTTCCTCCACTTTATATGGGATGCTACCACAGCATGGCTTGCCAAGCCGTGCGTCGGTGCACACCTGGGATCCGAACCAGTGAATCCCAGGCCACCGCAGCTAAGCGCGTGCACCCAACCACTTGTGCCACCAGGCTGGCCCTACAATATTTTGTAATTAAAAGACACTATGTATCAATTAATATATAATATGACATAGGGACAACTAGTGGTATGCAGTACTTTTTGGAAGCTATATGGGGCCCGACCCAGTGGCATAGCAGGTAAGTGCTAGAGCTCCACTTTGGCGGTCCTGGGTTCACAGGTTCGGATCCCAGGTGCACACTGATGGACCGCTTGTCAAGCCATGCTGTGTTGGGGTCCCGTATAAAGCAGAGGAAGATCAGCATGGATGTTAGCCCAGGACCAATCTTCCTCAGCAAAAAGACAAAGATTGACATCAGATGTTAGCTCAGAGTTGATCTTCCTCACCAAAAAAAAAAAAAAAGGATATATGGGAAAATATAAAGAGAAATCTCTTTTTTATAAAATGTTTGGAAGATGGCAGAAAGCGTCAACTAACACCATTTTCTTATGAATAAAATTATCTAAAGTTGAGTATACTATCCTAACTGAAGAAAACACATCTTTTCTACAGGCGTTAATGTAGAAAATAAAATATGGCCGCTTTTCTGTGCATCTCATTTAGAAGAGGGGTAATTTACAAAATATTTGACTACCACATACCAAGGCCAAGTGCTATTTTTTTGTTAGCAAAAATACAGTTGCTATTTTAGGTAAAGAAAACTGTGCAAAGAAAGAGACTGGATAGGGGCCGGCCCGGTGGCACAAGCGGTTAAGTGCGCATGCTCCGCTATGGCGGCCTGGGGTTCGCTGGTTCGGATCCCTGGCGTGCACCGATGTACTGCTTGGCAAGCCATGCTGTGGCGGTGTCCCATATAAAGTGGAGGAAGATGGGCATGGATGTTAGCCCAGGGCCGGTCTTCCTCATCAAAAAGAGGAGGCTATGGGCCGGCCCCGTGGCTTAGTGGTTAAGTGCGTGCGCTCTGCTGCTGGCGGCCCGGGTTCGGATCCCGGCTGCGCACCGACACACCGCTTCTCTGGTCATGCTGAGGCCGCGTCCCACATACAGCAACTAGAAGAATGTGCAGCTATGACATACAACTATCTACTGGGCTTTGGGGGGAAAAATAAATAAATAAAATCTTTAAAAAAAAAAAAAAAAGAGGAGGCTAGGCAGATGTTAGCTCAAGGCTGAACTTCCTCAAAAAAAAAAAAAAAAAAGAGGAAAGAGACTGGATAGAAAATTATTATATGAATCAAAGCATGAAATACTAAAATATATTAATTGTTGCCGTAATAGAAATAGAAAAAGAGAAACAAAAGATATATTTGAAGATGAACAGTGCTGCATGTTCGACTGATCAGAGGTGAGGGGTGGAGAAATATGAAATTGATATAATGTGAGGGTTTTGATCCAGCAAGAATGCTACCCTAGTTTTCTCTCTGTATGAGGTAATTTAACCTGCGAAAGAGAACTTACTAATATTTTTTCCGTAACAATAAGCAATTAATATATTCTATTTTCAAAATGCCTTTTCAGACTCAGATAAGAATATTTGAAGGTAAAGTTACTGTTAAGTCACCTATTTGCATCTTAAATAACAGATCATAATTTTTTATGAAATAAACATAGGATTTTATGAAATAATTATCATAGATGTAACACACTAGAGGTTCATTTGCCTTAGTGAAAGTGGCCTCCGCTACCATCCTGAGACTTTTGTTTACATCATAATTATTATTCAGTCATCTGCAAATATTTATTGAGCAATTGGATTACATCAGTAAACAAAGCAGACAAAAGCCTTGTCTTCATGGACCTCATATTCTAATTGGAAAAGCAGCCTGGGAATATTATAAAACTTACATTGTATACTATGTCAGAAGGCGATAAAGGCTTAAGAAAAATACACTAGTTCTAGTGGGGAGGAGGTGTTAAAATGGATGATGAATGGGGACAATTTTAAATATCATATATCCATCATTTTATCTCATTTCACTCTGGCTAATCCCACATAATGCCTCTATTTGTGAGTTGGAGTTATCTCTACAGTTTGTATGGATTATCACCATCTACTCATCCCATAATGTGAGTTATTCATTCTTATTCTTTAGCCCCTTTTCTATTGGTATCTTGCTCTTTTTTCTTATATTTTCTGGGAGCTCTTTATATATAACATATAAAGAGAGACACTTCCATATCAAGCAGGGTGCCGTCTTTTGGTCTGAGATAGACATATTTGATCATTTTAAATATGTAACCATCTATTTTGTTATTATTGATCATTTAAAAATCAAGAAAAGCTATATATTTTTTCAAATACTTTTCAGTAACTACTGGGATAATCATATTACTTTTTTCCTGTAATTTTTAAATGATGGCCTGTGTTGGTAGCTTTCCTAATACAGAAACATTCTTGCATCCCTTAAATAAAACCTAACAAGTCCTGATGTCTAATTCTTTCAATACACTGCTAATTTACATTTGTGAATATTATATTTAGGATGTTTACTACAGTATTCATGAAATAATTTGTGTCGAATTCTCTTTTTGATTAATATATTTTCAAGTTCTTGTATTAATGTTTTCGAGGTTTTTGCTAGTTTTTAAAGGTCATTGGCATCATTTGTCTTAACATGTTTAGGTGCAATTACCTTGTAACAATGTCTGGTATAGTTGCTTTTTTGCAGGAAGGTATAGAAACTCTTGGCACTGTTCTTAATTCCAACAAAAGAAATTGCGCTATATTTTTTATTTCTTCTCCTGTCATTTTTGAGAATTTTATTTTTATTATTATTTTTTTTGTGAGGAAGATTAGCCCTGAACTAACATCCGTTGCCAGTCTTCCTCTTTTTTGCTGAGGAAGATTGGCCTTGGGCTAACATCCGTGCCCATCTTCTTCTACTTTATATGGGGTGCTCCCACAGCATAGCTTGACAAGCGGTGCATGGGTCCACGCCTGGGGTCTGGATCTGCGAACCCCAGGCTGCTGAAGCTGAGTGAGCGAACTTAACTACTATGCCACTGGGCCGGTCCTGAGAATTTTATTTTTTTAGAAAAGTATTCAATCAATTTAACCAGGATTTCATATTAATTTGCATAGAATCAATTAAAGTTTGTTTTAAATTTATGAGACTACTTCTACCATATCACTTTTTAAAATTATTATTATTGAACTCTGTAATATAAACAAAGGAATTAAGCAAGTAGCATACACACCAAACACTTAAGCAGTAGTCACAGAGGAAAACAGATAAAAACAGAATTAGTAGCGAGATTGAAGATCCACCATTCATTGTAAGGCATCACACAAGGATCGAGGAGTGCTGGATTTTAGACTCCAAAAACAGAACCTGACTCTTGGCTGTGAAGTTTTGAATTTGTATTTGGGACGCACCAGTCCTTTTCTGGTATGAATGGAGGTCACCATTCAATAGCAATACGATATGGCATCAGCTTTGCTTTGGGCCTGTATATCCAGTTCAGGTTTCACGGCCGTGGAGGTACTGAACTCACTCCTGGTCAGGTCATCTGGGCTATGCCTTACAGCTGTATGAAATGGCAATTAGTGGGAGGGGTAGCCATGACAATATTTATGTTTGGGGAAAAGACCTGTTCCTCCCCTTGCACTCTCAGAGTTTAAAGTATAAGCGCATTAGACCTGTTAGATGACTGGGATTGAATACCTAAGCACAGGCCCATATTAGGCTTCTGTGAAGCTGTAGAGGAGGCCAACTACAGCAAAGTTAATCCATTACCTCTCACTCTTTTCACTTCATTTGGCTAAATGGTTTTTTACTTTTTTTATTTTACTTTATTTTATTTTGTTTTGTTTCATTTTATTTTGTTTCATTTTATTTTATTTTATCTTTTAAGTAAATTTTCCTTACCTGAATATTTCTCTCTCTTTTTCTCCTTGTTTATAATTTCTTAAAAAAATAATTTGCTTCTGTAGTTTTATATTTGTGTGTGTAGATATTCCTAACATATCTTCATAATGAAATGTAACTTTAAGCATTATAAAGGTTCTTCTCGGTTTCATTTAATGCGTGGATGTGAATTCTGAAATGTTTCATGTCATGTTAGCAGCAGCTGTTTTCTTTTAATCAGCATTTACTCGCCATATGTTTGTCCCTCCTTTTCAATGTCAACCTTTGTAAATCTTTTATTTTAAGGTCTGTCTCTTGAATACAGCATGAACATGAGATTTTTCTGTGACCTCTATTTTCTTTTCAGTAGGAATTAGTATTATTTTCTATTATTTGTTTATGAGATTTTTAAGTATATTTCACTATGGGATCTATTTTCTTTTGTTTGTGAATTTTCTGATATTTAGAAATATTTGTATTCTTGTCATAGTGGTCACCTTTTTTATTTTAATTTCCTATAATACCCTTAATCTGCTATTTCTTTTGATAATATCTCTTATTATTAAGCTATAAGCCATGATTAAATTAGTGGATTTCCTGTTCTTTCCCTCCTCACTTCCTTCGTCTCTGTATCTGCATGCACATCAATAAAAAAATACATTTCTTAGTATTTAGTTTGTACTAAAAATACTCTTACCTCAAAATTACTTTATATATAATCAATGACTTAACCTGGAACAGAAGAGGCAATCAGAGAACTTATTTGACAGAGAAAAGATTTCCTGTCATCTTTTCGTATAACCTTTGCATTTCTTATTAGTTATATAATTTCTCCATGGATAAGGTACATAATATTTACATTCTGATCTGTCACTTAAATCTCATCATTTGATTAAGGTTTTTTTTGGTACATTTAACTGTATTAATGTTCATAATCAAGTTTTTATGATGGTTTAATAAATCACCTCTTAGATAGATGAATTCATCCTAGTATTTTCCTTAAGAGATTTATGGGGAAATACTCCTTGAGTTCTTAAAAAAAATCTGTGTCTATAATTCCCAAATTTGAATGACATCATAGTTGGATATAAAATATAAAAACATATTGGATATAAAAAGAAAGACATAAGATCATTCTTTTACTAAGTATTTTATATGTGCTGCTCCATGGTTTCCTCACAGAGACTGTTGCTAATATCTTCCCTTTGTGTGACATTTTACTTGAAGATTCCTTCTTTTCTTTACATAAGTTTACTAGGTGTGATTCAATGAACTGTTCTGAAAAATATCTGCTGGAATACATTGTGCCAGGGTAATATGTAAATTCAAAACAATATATTTCAGGAAAGTTTTTATTGATTATATATCTTTTTAAAACAAATTTATTGGATTTTAATTAACAATCAACAGCAAATGTGTGAAGTGTAGAGTTTGGTAAGTTTTGATGCATATATATACCCATGAACCATACCGTAATCAAGATAAGGAATATAACAACACCTAAAAAAGTTTTCCTCATGTCCCATGTAATTCTGTTCCTATGCCTCTCTATAGGCTCTCATTCCCCCATCTGCAGGTGAAAACTTATTTGCTTTCTGTCACTACCAATTAGTTTGCATGTTCTATGTTTATATAGAAAAGAGATGGCCCAGTATGTGCTCTAATCTTTTGCTCTGGCTTGTTTTACATACCTTAAATGTTGTGATATTCATCCATGACATTGTGTATACCAATAATTCATTCCTTTCAATTGCAGAGTAATATTCTACATAAGAGTAGAAGATAATTTGTCCATTCACCTGTTGATGTACATTTGGATTGTTAGTACTTTTTGTTATTGCAAATAAAACTTCAATGAATGTTTTTGTACATGAGTTTATACTATCATGTGGTTTAATTTCTCCAGGGTAAATACATAGTTGTGGAAAAAAATTCAGTGTGTGTTTAACTTTTTATAAAACTGACCAACTATTTTTCAAAAAGTTTGCACAATTTTATATTCCCAGCAGCACTGTATGAATGTTCCAGTTGGTGTACATCCTGGTCACACTTGATACAGTCAGCTTTCTTAATTTTAGATATTCTAAGTGTGAAGTAATATTTTGTAGTGATTTTAATTTGCATTATCCTGAATACAAATGATACTGAGCATATTCTCAGGTGTTTATTCGGCTCCTCTTTATGTTCTTTGAAGCAGTCTCTGTTACAATTTTTTGCCTATTTTTTTGATTGAATTTATTTTCTTCTTCTTGGGTTTTGAGAGTCCTTTGTTCTGGAGAGAGCTTTTTTATTGGATATATGATTTCCACCTTTTTTTTTTTTTTTTCACTCTTTGGCTTGTCTGTTCTTTCCTTTAACAATGTCTTTCATAGAGCAAACATTCTTAATTTTGATCAAGTCCAATAATCTTTTTGCTTTTCCTTTATGGTTCTTTATGGTTGTGTCTTTGTGTATCCTACCCAAGATAAATGTACTTAACCCAAGGTCACAAGATTTTTTTCTCTCTCTTCCTCTACAAATTTTTTAACTTTAGCTCTTACTTTTAGGTCTATCATCATTTTAAGTTAAATTTTGTGTGTGCTGCAAAAAAGAATAGCAATTCATTCCTCTTTTTCTTTTTTTTTTTTTTTACATATGAATACTTATTTTTCCAGGGCCATGAGTTGAAAAAAAAATACTTTCCTCAACAAAATACTGTAGTACACTTGTTGAAAACCCATTGCCACATGCATGTGGGTGTATTCGAGGACTCTCTATTCCATTTCATTGATCGATAGTTTATCACTTTTCCCCCAGATTACTGTTGTATAATTGACAAATAAAATTGTAATATATTTAAAATGTACAACATGATTATTTAATATATGTATACATTGCGAAATGAGTACCACGATCAAGTTAATGAACACGTTCATTCATCACCTCACATATCTACTTGTTTTCATTTTTTTCAGTGACAACACTTAAGATCTACTCTCCTAGAAAATGTCAAGAATACAATACAGTAGAGGGCGGAGTCAAGATGGCGGCGTAAGCAGACACGGAACTCACCTCCTCCCGTGGACACAGCCAATTTACAACTACTCGTGGAAAAATTACCCCTGAGACAGAACTGAAAACTGGATAAGAGGAACTCCTGCAACAAAGGACAATCCTAACTGAGGTAGAAGCGGCAGAGACTCCCTTCTGGAGAGAAAAAACGCCACCTTCACAGGCCGCCAGCTTCATGGCCGCCGGGAGCAGCTCACAAGTACGCAGCCTCCATGGAGGCGCGGGGCCCTGAGCCGGGGAGCGCCCCCGCTGTGGGCATTTTGTGGACCCAGCACAATCGACACCAGCGGCATAATATCTGACTTTGCCTGCTACTAAAACATTGGGGAGTGCCCCCAGAAAAGCTGGTTCACAAAGACACTAAAACTGGCTCTTAAAGGGCCCGCGCGCAAACTCACCATTTCAGAAAGGAACCTAAAATCACCAGAAAGAAAGGTGCACAGTGCTTTGGTGACAAGAGACTCACCTAATAGGCCCTGAGTGCATCTCGGTGAGGGGTGAGACCTCTCCAGGGACTGGCACATTGGCGGCGGCCATTGTTGTGGCCTGGTGTGGGCTTGCTGACACAGACGCCATTGGAGTTCTCCCTGAGGCCTGCTAGCCTAGGGTCTGCCCACCCGCTAGAGCACCAATTTAATCCAGCTCAGCCAGGGCAGGCAGCCCACCCTAGAGACTGGCCCCACCCAACAACAAGCCCTCAGGCAACTGGTGGGCCTGCATAGATTGGTGACTGGATTCTCTGCAGCCTGGCAACTGAGCCGACTTGAGCAGGGCAGGCTGTGCACAAGGAGCGGGTGGAGAGTGTGGGGCAGTGGCGGAGTGTGTGGGGCTCCCGCCGTGGAGACTGGGTCCACTTGGGGAGGTCGGGGCACACACACGGGGCAGGACTGTGTTGACTGTGTGTGTGGACCTGTGGGCAGCAGGGCTTGTCAGCTGCAGAAGACTTGTGCTTCTCAAAGATCCACATAGGGGGTTTGCCCCACCTTCCAAAGCCTGAAACAGTTGGGTGCTCCTGTGCCTAAGGCCAGCCCCACCCAGCTGCAATCCTCAGAGAGCTGACAAGAGACCTAATAGGCTAGAGGCTTACAACAATTGTAAGGCCCTGAGCCTAACAACCTGCCATGCTGGGGGCCTACTCACTTACAAGAAATACTGCAACACAAATATGGTATTAGAGCTTGCAGCCAACTGTGCTGGGGCTCCCCACACCTGAAAGAGACTGAAGGGCCCACAACAACTGCAAGCAGCTGAGCATTACAACAGCTGGCCAGGAGCATAACTCAGCCTCCCTGGGCGCCTACAGGGAGAGCAAACAGGCCACAGCAGAAGGATACACGTAGCCCACATAGGGGTCACCCCTGGAACATTGAGAACTGAGGGAAGCACACTGGAAGCCTCCTAAGCCATCACTTACATAAGGTCACCTATCCAAGAGCAGGAGACGTAGCTGACCTACCTAATATGTAGACACAAGCACAGGGAAAGAGGCAAAATGAGGAGGCAAAAGAATACATTCCAAGTAAGGGAACAGGACAAAACCCCAGAAAAGGAACTAAGTGAAACAGAAATGAGCAACCTACCCAACAGAGAGTTCAAACTAAGAGTGTTAAGGATGTTCACTGATCTGGGGAGAAGAATAGATGAACGCAGTGAGAACGTCAACAAAGAAATGGAAGATATAAAAAAGAACCAATCAGAAATGAAGAATACAATACTGGAAATGAAAAATTCATTAGAGGGACTCAAAAGCAGAGTACAGGATACAGAAGAACAGATCTGTGAGCTGGATGAAAGACTAGAAGAAATTACCCAAGCTGAACAGGTAAAAGAGAAAAGAATTAAAAAGAGTCAGGACAGTCTAAGGGACCTCTGGGACAACATCAAGCGCACTAACATCCGTGTTATAGGTGTCCCGGAAGGAGAAGAGCTAGACAAGGGGGCAGAGAATCTGTTTCAAGAAATAATAGATGAAAACTTCCCTAACCTAAGGAAGGAAACAGACATCCAGGTACAGGAAGCACAGAGAGCCCCAAACAAGATAAACCCAAAGAGGCCCACACCAAGACACATCATAATCAAAATGTCCAGAATTAAAGATAAAGAGAGAATCCTAAAAGCCACAAGAGAATGTCAAGTTACATACAAAGGAAACCCCATAAGGCTATCAGCTGACTTCTCAGCAGAAACCTTACAGGCTAGAAGAGAGTGGCAAGATATATTTAAAGTGCTAAAAGGAAAAAACTTACAGCCAAGAATACTCTACCCAGCAAGGTCATCATTCAAAATGGAAGGCGAGATCAAAAATTTCCCAGATAAGCAAAAATTAAAGGAGTTTGTCACCAAGAAACCAGTGCTACAAGAAATGTTAAAGGGACTGATTTGAGGGGAAAAGAGAAGACCACAAATAGGAAAAATTATCTATTTCCATGATAAGAGGGTAATGGATAGAAATGCACAAAAAAGAGGTTAGATATGATATAAAAACATGAGGGAGGAGGGGAGTTAAAGAGTACAGCTTTCAGACAGAGGTCAAACTAAAGTGACCATCAATTCTGTATAGAAGAAGAAAGGAACAGAGAAAGACTACTAAAACACTGAGGGAAAAAAAAAAAAGTTAAAAAATGGCAGTAAGTACATACTTATCAATAGCTACTTTAAACGTCAATGGACTAAATGCTCCAATTAAAAGGCATAGGGTGGCTGACTGGTTAAAAAAACAAGACCCATATATATGCTGCATACAAGAGACACACTTCAGACCTAAAGACACTCACAAACTGAAAGTGAAGGGATGGAAAAAGATATTCCACGCAAATGGCAATGAAAAGAAAGCTGGGGTAGCAGTACTCATATCAGACAAAATAGACTTTAAAACAAAAACTGTAAAAAGAGACAAAGAAGGGCATTACATAATGATCAAGGGAACAATCCAACAAGAGGATATAACACTTGTAAATATCTACACACCCAATGTAGGTGCACCTAAATATATAAAGCAATTATTAACAGACATAAAAACAGAAATAGACAGTAACACAATAATAGTAGGGGACTTTAACACTCCACTTACACCAACGGATAGATGATCCAAACAGAAGATCAATAAGGAAACATTGGCCTTAAACGACACCTTAGAACAGATGGACCTAGTAGATATATACAGAGCATTCCATCCAAAAACCGAAGAATACACGTTCTTTTCAAATGCACATGGAACATTCTCTAGGATTGATCACATATTAGGCCACAAAACAAGTCTCCATAAATTTAAGAAGATTGAAATAATACCAAGCATCTTTTCTGACCACAACGGTATGAAACTAGAAATCAACTATAGGAAGAAAATCAGAAAAGCCACAGATATGTGGAGATTAAACAAAATGCTACTGAAGAACGACTGGGTTAATGAAGAAATCAAAGAAGAAATCAAAAAATATCTGGAGACAAATGAAAATGAAAATATGACATGCCAGAATTTATGGGATACAGCAAAAGTGGTTCTAAGAGGGAAGTTTATAGCAATACAGGCCTATCTCAACTAACAAGAAAAATCTCAAATAAACCATCTAACAATGCACCTAGAGGCACTGGAAAAAGAAGAACAAACAAAGCCCAAAATCAGTAGACGAAGGGAAATAATAAAAATCAGAGCAGAAATAAATGAGATAGAGACCAAAAAAACAATAGAAAAAATTAATAAAACCAAGAGCTGGTTCTTTGAAAAGATCAACTAAATTGACAAACATTTATCTAGGCTCACCAAGAAAAAAAGAGTGAAGGCACAAATAAGTAAAATCAGAAATGAAAGAGGAGAGCTTACAACATACACCTCAGAAATACAAAAGATTATAAGAGAATACTATGAAAAACTATATGCCAACCAATTCGACAATCTGGAAGAAATGGATAAATTCTTAGAATCATACAACCTTCCAAAACTGGATCAAGAAGAAGTAGAGAATTTGAATAGACCAATCACCACTAAGGAGATCGAAACAGTAATCACAAACCTCCCCAAAAATAAAAGTCCAGGACCAGACGGCTTCCCTGGTGAATTCTACCAAACATTCAAAGAAGACTTAATACCTATCCTTCTCAAACTCTTCCAAAAAATTGAGGAGGGGGGGAAGCTCCCTAACTCATTCTACGAAGCTGACATTACCCTGATACCAAAACCAGACAAGGACAACACAAAAAAAGAAAATTACAGGCCAATATCACTGATGAACATCCATGCAAAAATCCTCAACAAAATACTAGCAAATCGCATACAATAATACATTAAAAAGATTATACACGAGGGGGCGGAGTCAAGATGGCGGCGTAGGCAGACTCTGAACTCACCTCCTCCCGTGGACACAGCCAATTTACAACTACTCGTGGAAAAATTACCCCTGTGACAGAACTGAAAACTGGATAAGAGGAACTCCTGCAACAACGGACAATCCTAACTGGGGTAGAAGAGGCAGAGACTCCCTTCCGGAGAGGAAAAACGCCACCTTCACAAGCCGCCAGCTTCACGGCCGCCGGGAGCAGCTCACAGGTACGCAGCCTCCCTGGAGGCGCGGGGTCCTGAGCCGGGGAGTGCCCCCGCTGTGGGCATTTTGTGGACCCAGCACAATCGACACCAGCGGCATAATATCTGACTTTGCCTGCTACTAAAGCATTGGGTAGCACCCCCAGAAAACCCGGTTCACAAAGAAACTAAAACTGGCTCTTAAAGGGCCCGCGCACAAACTCACCCGGTCCAGAAAGCATCCTAAAATCACCAGAAAGAAAGGTGCACAGTGCTTCGGTGACAAGAGACTCACCTAATAGGCCCTGAGTGCATCTCGGTGAGGGGTGAGACCTCTCCAGGGACTGGGACATTGGCGGCGGCCATTGTTGTGGCCTGGTGTGAGCGTGCTGACACAGACGCCATTGGAGTTCTCCCTGAGGCCTGCTAGCCCAGGGTCTGCTCCACCCGCTAGAGCGCCGATCTAATCCAGCTCAGCCAGGGCAGGCAGCCCACCCTAGAGACGAGCCCCACCCAACAACAAGCCCTCAGGCAAAATGTGGGCCTGCATAGATTGGTGACTGGATTCTCTGCAGCCTCGCAACTGAACTGACTTGAGCGGGGCAGGGTGTGCACAAGGAGCGGGTGGAGAGTGTCGGGCGGTGGCAGAGTGTGTGGGGCTCCCGCCCTGGAGAGACTGGGTCCACTTGGGGAGGTCGGGGCGCTCACACGGGGCAGGACTGTGTTGACTGTGTGTGTGGACCTGTGGGCGGCAGGGCTTCTCAGCCACAGAAGACTTGTACTTCTCAAAGACCCACATAGGAGGTTTGCTCCACCTTCCAAAACCTGAAACAATTGGGTGCTCCTGTGCCTGAGGCCAGCCCCACCCAGCTGCAATCCTCAGAGAGCTGACAAGAGACCTAATAGGCTAGAGGCTTACAGCAATGGTAAGGCCCTGAGCCTAACAACCTGCCACGGTGGGGGCCTACTCACTTAAAAGAAATACTGCAACACAAATGTGGTATTAGAACTTGCAGCCAACTGTGCTGGGGCTCCCCACAGCTGATAAAGAGACTGAAGGGCCCACAACAACTACAAGCAGCTGAGCATTACAACAGCTGGCCAGGAGCATAACTCAGCCTCCCTGGGCGCCTACAGGGAGAGCAAACAGGCCACAGCAGAAGGATACACGTAGCCCACATAGGGGTCACCCCTGGAACATTGAGAACTGAGGGAAGCACACTGGAAGCCTCCTAAGCCATCACTTACATAAGGTCACCTATCCAAGAGCAGGAGACGTAGCTGACCTACCTAATACATAGACACAAGCACAGGGAAAGAGGCAAAATGAGGAGGCAAAAGAATACATTCCAAGTAAGGGAACAGGACAAAACCCCAGAAAAGGAACTTAGTGAAACAGAAATGAGCAGCCTACCCAACAGAGAGTTCAAACTAAGAGTGTTAAGGATGCTCACTGATCTGGGGAGAAGAATAGATGGACTCAGTGAGAATGTCAACAAAGAAATGGAAGATGTAAAAAAGAACCAATCAGAAATGAAGAATACAATACTGGAAATGAAAAACTCATTAAAGGGTCTCAAAAGCAGAGTAGAGGATACAGAAGAATGGATCTGTGAGCTGGAAGAAAGACTAGAAGAAATTACCCAAGGTGAACAGGTAAAAGAGAAAAGAATTAAAAAGAGTGAGGACAGTCTAAGGGACCTCTGGGACAACATCAAGCGCACTAACATCCGTGTTATAGGTGTCCCGGAAGGAGAAGAGCGAGACAAGGGGGCAGAGAATCTATTTCAAGAAATAATAGATGAAAACTTCCCTAACCTAAGGAAGGAAACAGACATCCAGGTACAGGAGGCACAGAGAGCCCCAAACAAGATAAACCCAAAGAGGCCCACACCAAGACACATCATAATCAAAATGTCCAGAATTAAAGATAAAGAGAGAATCCTAAAAGCCGCAAGAGAATGTCAAGTTACATACAAAGGAAACCCCATAAGGCTATCAGCTGACTTCTCAGCAGAAACCTTACAGGCTAGAAGAGAATGGCATGATATATTTAAAGTGCTAAAAGGAAAAAACTTACCGCCAAGAATACTCTACCCAGCAAGGTTATCGTTCAAAATGGAAGGAGAGATCAAAATTTTCCCAGATAAGCAAAAATTAAAGGAGTCTGTCACCAAGAAACCAGTGTTACAAGAAATGTTAAAGGGACTGATTTAAGGGGAAAAGAGAAGACCACAAATAGGAAAAATTATCTATTTCCACAATTAGAACGTAATGGATACAAATGCACAAAAAAGAGGTTGGATATGATATCAAAAACATAAAAGGAGGGAGGAGGGTAGTTAAAGAGTACAGCTTTCAGACAGAGGTCAAACTAAAGTGACCATCAATTCTGTATAGAAGAAGTAAGGAACAGAGAAGGACTACTAAAACATTGAGGAAAAAAAAAAAAAAAGTTAAAAAATGGCAGTAAGTACATACTTATCAATAGCTACTTTAAATGTCAATGGACTAAATGCTCCAATTAAAAGGCATAGGGTGGCTGACTGGTTAAAAAAACAAGACCCATATATATGCTGCATACAAGAGACACACTTCAGACCTAAAGACACTCACAAACTGAAAGTGAAGGGATGGAAAAAGATACTCCACGCAAATGGCAACGAAAAGAAAGCTGGGGTAGCAGTACTCATATCAGACAAAATAGACTTTAAAACAAAAACTGTAAAACGAGACAAAGAAGGGCATTACATAATGATCAAGGGAACAATCCAACAAGAGGATATAACACTTGTAAATATCTACGCACCCAATGTAGGTGCACCTAAATATATAAAGCAATTATTAACAGACATAAAAACAGAAATAGACAGTAACACAATAATAGTAGGGGACTTTAACACTCCACTTACACCAACAGATAGATCATCCAAACAGAAGATCAATAAGGAAACATTGGCCTTAAACGACACACTAGAACAGATGGACCTAGTAGATATATACAGAGCATTCCATCCAAAAACCGAAGAATACACGTTCTTTTCAAATGCACATGGAACGTTCTCCAGGATTGATCACATATTAGGCCACAAAACAAGTCTCCATAAATTTAAGAAGATTGAAATAATACCAAGCATCTTTTCTGACCACAAAGGTATGAAACTAGAAATCAACTATAGGAAGAAAATCAGAAAAGACACAAATACATGGAGATTAAACAAAATGCTACTGAACAACGACTGGGTTAATGAAGAAATCAAAGAAGAAATCAAAAAATACCTGGAGACAAATGAAAATGAAAATACGACATGCCAGAATTTATGGGATACAGCAAAAGCGGTTCTAAGAGGGAAGTTTATAGCAATACAGGCCTATCTCAACAAACAAGAAAAATCTCAAATAAACAATCTAACAATGCACCTAAAGGAACTGGAAAAAGAAGAACAAACAAAGCCCAAAATCAGTAGAAGAAGGGAAATAATAAAAATCAGAGCAGAAATAAATGAAATAGAGACCAAAAACAATAGAAAAATTAATAAAACCAAGAGCTGGTTCTTTGAAAAGATCAACAAAATAGACAAACCTTTAGCTAGACTCACCAAGAAAAAAGAGAGAAGGCACAAATAAGTAAAATCAGAAATGAAAGAGGAGTGGTTACAACAGACACCTCAGAAATACAAAAGATTATAAGAGAATACTATGAAAAACTATATGCCAACCAATTCGACAATCTGGAAGAAATGGATAAATTCTTAGAATCATACAACCTTCCAAAACTGGATCAAGAAGAAGTAGAGAATTTGAATAGACCAATCACCACTAAGGAGATCGAAACAGTAATCACAAACCTCCCCAAAAATAAAAGTCCAGGACCAGACGGCTTCCCTGGTGAATTCTACCAAACATTCAAAGAAGACTTAATACCTATCCTTCTCAAACTCTTCCAAAAATTGAGGAGGGGGAAGCTCCTAACTCATTCTACGAAGCTGACATTACCCTGATACCAAAACCAGACAAGGACAACACAAAAAAGAAAATTACAGGCCAATATCACTGATGAACATCGATGCGAAAATCCTCAACAAAATACTAGCAAATCGCATACAACAATACGTTAAAAAGATTATACACCATGATCAAGTGGGATTTATTCCAGGTATGCAGGGATGGTTTAACATTCGCAAATCAATCAACGTAATACACCACATTAATAAAATGAAGAACAAAAACCACATGATCATCTCAATAGATGCAGAGAAAGCATTTGACAAGATCCAGCATCCATTTATGATAAAAACTCTGAATAAAATGGGTATAGAAGGAAAGTACCTCAACATAATAAAGACCATATATGAGAAACCCACAGCTAATATCATCCTCAATGGTGAAAAACTGAAAGCTATCCCTCTAAGAACAGGAACCAGACAAGGATGCCCACTGTCACCACTCCTATTTAACATAGTATTGGAAGTCCTAGCCAGAGCAATCAGGCAAGAGAAAGAAATAAAAGGGATCCAAATTGGAAAGGAAGAAGTGAAACTGTCACTATTTGCAGATGACATGATTTTATATATAGAAAACCCTAAAGAATCCACCAGAAAACTTTTAGAAGTAATAAACGAATATGGGAAAGTTGCAGGATACAAAATCAACATACAAAAATCAGTTGCATTTCTGTACACTAACAACGAAGTAGCAGAAAGAGAAATTAAGAATACCATCCCATTTACAACTGCAACAAAAAGAATAAAATACCTAGGAATAAACTTAACCAAAGAGGTGAAAGATCTGTACACCGAAAACTATAAAACATTTCTGAAAGAAATTGAAGAAGACACAAAGAAATGGAAAGATATTCCGTGCTCTTGGATTGGAAGAATTAACATAGTTAAGATGTCCATACTTCCTAAAGCCATCTATAGATTCAATGCAATCTCTATCAAAGTTCCAACAACATTTTTCACAGAAATAGAACAAAGAATCCTAAAATTTATATGGAACAACAAAAGACCCCGAATAGCTAAAGGAATCCTAAGAAAAAAGAACAAAGCTGGAGGTATCACTCTCCCTGATTTCAAAATATACTACAAAGCTATAGTAACCAAAACAGCATGGTACTGGCACAAAAATAGACACACAGATCAATGGAATAGAATCGAAAGCCCAGAAATAAACCCACACATCTATGGACAGCTAATCTTTGACAAAGGAGCCAAGAACATACAATGGAGAAAAGAAAGTCTCTTCAACAAATGGTGTTGGGAAAACTGGAGAGCCACATGCAAAAAAATGAAAGTAGACCCTTACCTTACACCATACACAAAAGTTAACTCCAAATGGATTAAAGACTTGAATGTAAGACCTGAAACTGTGAAACTTCTAGAAGAAAACATAGGCAGTACGCTATTCGACATCGGTCTTAGCAACACCTTTTCAAACACCACATCTGACCGGGCAAGAGAAACAATAGAAAAAATAAACAAATGGGACTACATCAAACTAAAAAGCTTCTGCACAGCAAAGGAAACCATCAACAAAACGAAAAGACAACCTAACAATTGGGAGAAGATATTTGCAAACCATACATCTGATAAGGGCTTAATCTCCAAAATATATAAAGAACTCATGCATCTCAACAACAAAAAAACTAACAACCCAATTAAAAAATGGGGAAAAGACCTGAACAGACATTTCCTCAAAGAAGATATACAGATGGCCAACAGACACATGAAAAGATGTTCAAAATCACTAACTGTCAGGGAAATGCAAATCAAAACTACAATGAGATATCACCTCACACCTGTCAGAATGGCTATAATTAACAAGACACGAAACATGTGTTGGAGAGGATGTGGAGAGAAGCGAATTCTCATACACTGCTGGTGGGAGTGCAAACTGGTGCAGCCACTATGGAAAACAGTATGAAGATTCCTCAAAAAATCAAGGGTAGAACTACCATATGATCCAGCTATTCCACTGCTGGGTATTTATCCAAAGAACTTGAAAACACCAATTTGTAAAGTTACATGCACCCCTGTGTTCATTGCAGCGATATTCACAATAGCCAAGACTTGGAAGCAACCTAAGTGCCCATCAAGGGACGAATGGATAAAGAAGATGTGGTATATATACACAATGGAATACTACTCAGCCATAAGGAACGACGAAATCCAGGCATTTGTGACAACATGGATGGACATTGAGGGTATAATGCAAAGTGAAATAAGTCAGAGGGAGAAGGTCAAATACCGTATGATTTCCTTCATTAAGTAGTAGATAATAACAACAATAAACAAACACATAGGGACAGAGATTGGATTGGTGGTTACCAGAGGGGAAGGGGGGAGGGAGGAGGGTGAAAGGGATAATTTGGTACATGTGTGTGGTGATGGGTTGTAATTAGTATTTTGGTGGTGAACATGATGTAATCTATGCAGAAATAGAAGCACAATGATGTACACCTGAAATTTTTACAATGTTATAAATCAATGTTACTGCAATAAACAAAAAATTAAAAAAATATATATAATACAGTAGTGATAACTACAGTCACCATGTTGTACACTAGATCTTCAGAACTTATGCATCTTATGACTGAGTTCAACTTTGTACTTCATTTAAAAATATTTGCCTATTCTAGGTCCTTTAAATTTCTGTATAAAATTTAGCAGTATCTAGGCAAAATTTTAAAAAAAGAGTCTGCTGAAATATTGATTTGGATTGCACTTTATAAATCCATTTGTGGAGAATTGATATTATAAAAATATCAGACTGTCCCATAATTGTTTTGTGGTCTAGATCTCCATTTATTTTTGTCTTTCTTAAGCACTCTTATCAATATTTTGTAGTTTTCAATATAAAAGATCTGCATGTATATTGTTATATTTATCCCAAATTATCTCATGTTTAGTAACAGTATTGTAAACTTTAATTTCTTTCAGGTCTAAGAGTTTGTTTGCTAGAGTATAAAAATGCAATTGATTTTTGTCATGCATATAGATGCCATCACTGCATCTCTTGATAAAGTGTTTTGGGTTTTTTTTTTCTTTGTCTTTTGTGTATCTCATAGCTTTTGATGGAATGCTGGGCAGTGTTTTCAGAAAAATAGTGGAGACTCAGATAAAATTGTATTTGTTATCAGAAATGGGCAAGTCTATTCTTCTGTATGACTATTAAGGTTGGAGGTTAAGTCAATCTAGTCTAGATAACTGAGTTTCTCTTTTGTTATTCCTGTCATTATCTTCAGGTCACCAGAGTCCACAGATACTTTCAGAAGTAAGCTTCTCCTGCCTTGTACTTACCCGGAGCCCTATGGTGCCAAAGGCGTTTACTGAATGTTCCTATTCCACTCTCAGCTGTCAGCAGGCCCACATCCCTGCGTCACAGAGGTGGTCTCTCTCCACGCTCTTGCCCTTTTGCCAAGTGTAGACTGATATTACTTATTTCTTGAGTCCTGACTTGCTGGGGGCAGGGCATTCTCAGTTCTCCTGGTGCAGCCTCAGGATCAGTCAGGCCCTGTGTACCTGTCCTCAGTAATGAGGAGTTCTCAGTTTCCTCACTGTACTCCTTGTGTCAGCCACACTTTGCCATAGGGGTTTGATTGTAATCTTACATGTGTACAGTAGCTTTCATTCATTCTTTGAATGTCCAAATAACCTCTCTGTTCTAATTTTAAATTTAGGATTTCATTTTCGGGTGAAATTTTTGGCTTTTGCATAATATCTGGAAGAAGTGGGAAGTTGTTTCCCCATGTTACAGTGCTCAAAACTGTAGTTCTTTCCTTGCATTTTAAGTATTCACCTTCCATTTGATACTTTTGAGATATTTCTACACTTAAAAAAAATTCTTGGGTCGGCCCGGTGGCTTAGCGGTTAAGTGTGCGCGCTCTGCTGCTGGCGGCCCGGGTTCGGATCCTGGGCGCACACCGATGCACCGTTTCTCCGGCCGTGCTGAGGCCGCGTCCCACTACAGCAACTAGAAGGACGTGCAACTATGACATACAACTATCTACTGGGGCTTTGCGGGAAAAAAAAAAGGAGGAGAATTGGCAATAGATGTTAGCTCAGATCCAGTCTTCCTCAGCAAAAAGAGGAGGATTAGCATGGATGTTAGCTCAGGGCTGATCTTCCTCACAAAAAAAATAATAAATAAATAATTAAAAAAAATTCTTCACTTTATAAATACATACAATTGACTCATACTTCTTCCAAAGTCTTTCTCATTTTATTCATTACATTTATGGCTAAACATCTCAAATAAAAATCACGTTTCTTATACCTCAATGTATTCTTATTCACTCCATTCTTAAAATCTTACATTATGTGTTCTTTGTCCTAATTATGTAGAAATTATTTTTGAAGACCCCTGAAAAGATTTTGCTGTCTAATTTAGTTTTCTCCACTCCTTTGAAACTACTGACTACCACTCAGTTAAATGATTGCCAAATTTGATTATTTTGCTTAATCCTGAGAATCTTCTATTACTTCTTTTTTGTGTGTGTGTGAGGAAAATCATCCCTGAGCTAACATCCTTGCCAATCCTCCTCTTTTTGCTGAGGAAGACTGGCCCTGGGCTAACATCTGTGCCCATCTTGCTCCACTTTATATGGGACGCCGCCACAGCATGGCCTGACAAGTGGTACATCGGTGCGTGCCTGGATCTGAACCCGGGCTGCCAGCAGTGGAGCTCGCGCACTTAACTGCTACGCCCCGGGGCTGGCCTCTTTTATTACTTTTTGACATTTTACATTATGAATCACTCTCTCTTTCTTTAATCTTCTTCTTTCTTGATTTCTATGTAATTCTAAAATCTTGTGTCTTTCCTTCTCTCTCTCTGTTTTTCTCCTAGTCTCTTTTAGTGAAGTATTTCAGATTCATGCTTTTCAAATATTTTCTTTCCCAAAGATGTTTCCTCTTCTAAACTGTCCAAAGTTCTACTAATTATTCTCTTTCCATAGTTTCAAATAATATTCTTATGGACTGAACTCTGCCCCCACCTCCAAAAATTCATGTGTTAAAACCCTAACTCCCAATGTAACTATCTTTGGAGAGAGGGCTTTGAGGAGATAATTAAGGTTAAATGAGGTCATAAGGGTGGAGCCCTAATCTGATAAGACTGGTGTTCTTATAAGAGAAGGCAGATCTCTCTGTTCTCTGTCTCTCTTTGTCTTTCTCTCTCTCTCTCTCTCCACAGAAAGGAAAGTCCCTGATGATACAACAAGAAGGCAGCCATTTGGTAGTCAGAAAGAGAGCTCTCACCAGAAACAGAATCTGTCAGCACCTTGATCTGGGACTTTGAGAAAATAAATGCTGATTGTTCAAGCCATCCAGTCTGGGGCATTTTGTTATGGCTGCTGAGGCAGACTAACAGAAACACCTCAACATAAAGTATTCCATTTCCACATTTCCACACCAAGGACTCTTCAAGAATTTCAGTTATACATAACCATCTGCTCATTATACTTTTGATATATTTATCTATTTCTAAATATTTTCTATTTATTCCTATAGACACGTTTTCTCTCCTCAATTCTTGATTTTTTTGACCGTAATACTACCACTCATAACATATTGGAATATTGACTTTAACCTCTGCCTACTCCCTTATATTTGGTTGTCAAATTTTTTATTCTTTCCCCAAAATGTCTTTTTGCCCATAATTTAACTTGCATTTTCATTGTTAACAGAGATCAGGTCCCTTTTAACTATTACTTATTTGCATTTCTAAATAATCTTATACTAATTCTCCTCAACTTTATTCATTCCTGTTCTCTGTTGTGACATGAATTATACCAATGCACCACTCTGTCAAAAATATTTATTGGATTATCACCAAATATAGAAAACATTCCAAACCTCTTACCTTCATATTTGACATTTTCCATGATCTTATCACCACCTAGCTTTTCCCTTCTCTTCAACTCCCATCTTCTACATGTGTCTTGTCTTCTGTTGAACTAGACTACTAATTTTTCAAACATAACTTTGACTTTTTCTATGTCACTATATTTGCTTATAGTACTCCTAAGTTCTTGCTTACATTCTATTTATTACCTTCTTCACATGTAGTTCACATCTTTATAGGTCCAGCTCAGATAAGCATCTTTTTTTTTTTTGTGAAATTTTTTTTGTCAGTACCATCAGAATCCATATTCACTATTTTTAACACTTATATTATCTTTTAATAACACACATTTTTCCTGCTCCTTAGGACAGGAATTATGCCTAGCATAGTTCCTGGCACAAAAATAGGACTCAATAAATATATTTTGGATTGAATAATGCTTTACAATAGAATTACTTCTGCACATATTTTAACTTCTTTACTAGAATTTTAAATCCTTGACTTTCTGGAATATGGCATTTTATTCAATAATTCATGGCATAAATGTATGGATGAATAATTCATTTCCTTAGCTGATTTTTGTTTTCACTTTTGTCCATTATCTGGAGGCATTTACCAACTTGAGTTTCTTTCAATTTACTCTAGTCTGAAATATCAGAAATATTCAGTCAAAAGTTTCAATTCTAAACACAAGACAATCATTAACCAGATGTTTTATCTTTGTGTATTATAAGTCCTTCAACTCTAAATTCATATGGTTGAAATAGATATTATCGAAGATAATTTATAAAATTAACTCAATCCAATATTTGAGTAAAAGGAAGATACAAGTGATTTTCTGGAATATTTTTAAAATGCCTTTGTGTATATCTATCTTTATTAAGGACTAGTCCCAGTATTTAAAATACAGATAATTATGCATCTGAAAAAATATACCATTTTTCATTATATATCTTTAATGTCTTTATTATCAGTCAAAATGATACAAATTAGACATTATAAACAACTTCAGATTTATTAAGTAAATACAAAGCATCGTAGGATTTCCCTAATTTTCTGAAAGTTTATATCCAAGCAAACCATAGTTCAAATGTTTGTCTTAATGTAACTCAATTGTTGCAACAATTCACAAAATGACATTCAGCTTTCATCAATTTAATATTTTTCCTTTAATTACTAAGATCAACTAAATATTAAAATCTTCATCCAATTAAAATGCCCTTTAAGTCTGACAGCAATCTCCCTCATAATATCAAATTACGTGATAAAATCTCCTAACCAATCTCAAAATAACTACAGAAAAGTGTTTATTTTAAATCACCACTTTCAAGTAAACATTTGGATAAACAGATGGGATTTCGTATCATACTATGAAGGTCAAAACATTTCAGAATCCAAAGGATAACAAATTTTTAAAATGAAGAATCCGCTTCAATGGTTGTCCTTCCTTTATTCCTCCACAAGTTTTATTTTCAATTTATGACAAACTATGCTTTAATTATGGTGTTGAAATTTGACAGACAAAAAAAAAAGATTTGTCTTAAGGAGATAAAATCCATATAAACAAATAGATTAGTGATTATCTGTATATTTAAAACTTATAATTTTGACAACTTCTGCTAGTATACCAATGTGTATATTTCAGTCAATAAATTAGGGCTAGAGTTACTAAGCAAAGCTTGTTGGTAATTAAACATCCAATTTATGAATATATATAAATATTATAATTGTGTCATTGCAGAGTAAATAAGACACTATGGACTGTTTATATGCCCAATAACTGATTTTCCAGTCATATTAGAACTTTCATCTCATATTGTTTTAATGATTAATTTCTACTATTTAAATTTATAATCTTGCTGCTATACTTTTATTATTAAAATAAATCACAGTATATTGAATTTATATTCTCTAAATTTAATATTAACAAAGAATGATAAAAATCTTATTTACAATCTGTCCTAAGATTTAAAAATCAATTTTATAAGTAAAAAGAATATAATTAAGAAGCAGTTGTTTTTGCAAATAGTGAAATATCTTTCTTTGATTTCCTAAATCTTGCTTATTTCCTTTCCTTATTTCCTAAATCTTGCTTGTTTTCCTTATTTGCTTGCTTATTTCCAAGTACCTATGGCCATACTTGACTGAAACTTTGCAGACAAGACAATAACTCTTTTTCATTATATCAGATACCTTAGGATTTCATATAGCTGTCTGAGATAAGATAAAGATAAACTTTAAAGATAAGATAAACTTCATAAAGTAGCTAATTTGTACATTTAATTTCAGTTAAATGCTCAGGTTTTTTAGGTTAATCCACTATTTCCACTGTTTTATTCCTTTAAACTTAGAAATAGAATCTCAAACTTTTGTTTTAAAATATATTCTGAATTTGTTAGAGGTGAATGAAGTGGGCATAGCAAAGAATATTATATTACAACCAAAATCCAATCCATTTGTCGATATTTTTAAAGTAGATGAGAACCAAGATGCATACTTAGTGTCCAATCTGAATCATTTTTAAGTGAATAAATTATAGCTGAATATTTCTTTTTATTTTTTCTTTTGTGAGGAGATCAGCCCTGGGCTAACATCTGCCAATCCTCCTCTTTTTTTTTTTTTTGCTGAGGAAGACTGGCCATGGGCTAACATCTGTGCCCATCTTCCTCCACTTTATATGGGACGCCGCCACAGCATGGCCTGACAAGCGGTGCATCAGTGCGAGCCTGGGATCCGAACCGGCGAAACCTAGGCCACCACAGTGGAGCGCACGCATTTAACCGCTTGCGCCACCGGGCCGACCCCAATAGCTGAATATTTCTATTCCCCTCAAAAAGTTATGACTAGTATATTTCTAAAATACCTACTCTTATTTTTGCTTTTAAGTCATTGGTTGTAACAATTAATATATATTTCTCTTTCACATACACATTGCTATCAGAATTTCTGGAGTCATTTCCAGTTATTGATATACAAAGCATCTCAATAGTTCCTAAACTGTCATAAGGGTTATATAATAATACACATTTTAATATCTTAGATATAACAGTTGCAGCATATGATATCCAATACTCTCAAGTTTTCTGATCTCCTTGATAAACAATGATCATTTTGAAGCAGTTGGAATAACTCATGTTTTATAAATAATATTTCATTTAATTCCTATAACAGTATTATAAAGTAGGTATTATTACTTCACAAATGAGATAACCTAACACTAAAAAAGAGGAAAAAACTAACATAACGTGGCACAGCAAGTAATTGACAGAACACAGACTTTCCTTTATATGATGACAAAGCTGGTGCTTTCAACCTCCATGCACATCTTAGAGACACTCCAAAATAGAAATGCAAATGCTACCAAGCCATGCAAGTCTCTATTTGAGGTCTGTATTTCAGAGAATCTTGATTCTTCTATATACTGACTTAACAAATCTACCTATTTTCCCAAATAACAAATATTAGAACATTTAGCAAAACTTAAGTTTATAAATGCTCAGAGCAGTTTCAAATTCCCTATGTCAACTTGGTCTACCACTCTAATAGCTAGCCATCTCCTCACCAGAACTCTACCAGACATTACTACTACTATAAAAGATGTTCAATCTAAAGCCAAAATAGCACATTTGTCTCCAAAAATAATTACAGAAAATATGATGCATTTAAAATAATTAATTAAACAGGCATATTGTTTGTACAAACATTATTCCAAAAATTACTTTATCTGAAGTCATCTAACTTTTAATACAATCAGTGTGAAATGTAAAAATGCTATCTGTATTATGAATAAATCAATGCACTGAATGTTTCTGATGACTGTGCATTTGTATGGGTTTCTTTTAAAAAATATTAAAGTATGCTTTCAGAAAATGCACGTAGTGTCATTAGTTTGAAACCCAGTGGATTTTCTTAAACTGAATAAATCCAAGTAAACAGAATCCTGATAAAAGCAGGACAATCCGCGCTGGAGAGGTCCTATCCCCTTTGATTCTTTCCAGTCATTAGCCCTCAGCGATAGCACTATCATGACTTACAAAAGCATAGATGTTTTATCTGATTTTATATAAAAGGATATAATCTCTTTTGAACCCGTCTTCTTTGATTCAGTGTTAAGTTTGTGAGATTTGTTTTGCAGTGGGGTCATGGGCACAGAACACTAACACCACACGCTGCAGATATAACAGCTTTTGCAGGGGAGGGGAGGGGAGCTTAAAAAGCAGAGAAATAACAGAGTGTCACCAATCCCCCTAACTGACTGTTCCACGGTAGTGGTTGGGCAGAGATGGTTCACGTGCACCATGATCATGGTTCTGGCTAAAAGAAACTTGAGGCGGGAAATAATCCAAGAATGAGAGCAAGCCCCACACAGACATTAGAGTAGATGTATGTAAATTAGTGGCCTAATAAGACTTTCGGCAGGCAACACCTAGTTTTTCTAAGTAACAAGAAATATATCACTGGATCTCTTGATCAGAAACAGCATTACGGAGTGTGTATACTGACATCAAGGACTGCATTCTGAGGTCCTGGAAACAACTCTACCAGCAAAGAATGCTGACATTAGTTCAGCTGGCCCAGCTCTCTGCTAAGCAACCAAAAAGAGAAAGAAATGAGGCTCTGGGGCTATCTAGGTTTGTCTCTCATTATCTATCTTGTTCTGTGTAGTTGTATATTGCTCATTCTCAATGCCGGGTAGCATACACTCTTGTGTTACTATAAAACCATTTATTTATTCATTCTACTGTTGATGGATAGTTCAGATATTTATAGTTTTGGATTTTTAGTGTTGTTAAGAACATTTTAATACATGTGTTTTGGTTAATCTGTATATACATTTATATTGGACTTTTGGGAGTATAATTCGTAGTCAAAGTGTGTGCACCAATTCAGGTTTTGTTAAATAATGTCAGAGACTTTCTCCAAGCAGTTGGAGTAATCTAGATTCTACCAGCAGTAAATGAAAAGTCCAATGGGTCCACATCCTCTCCAACACTTGATATTTTCTGCCTCTTTCATTATATCCATTGTGTTGACCGTGCAGAGCCATCGAATTATGATGACTAATGAAGTTGATCATCTTTTTTCATATGTTTGTCAGCCATTTGGATATTTTCTTTTGTGAATTGATTGTTCAAGCCTCTTTTCCTCCAATGTTCTATTATTTTTTATAGTTTTCTTATTGATTTTTAGGATTTTTAAAAATGTGTACTGGAGATGAGTCCTTTATTGGATATCTAGAGCGAGTATTTTCTTCAACTCTGGGGCTTTTTCTTTGTACTCTGTTGATGGCTTATTTTTGAATAACATGTTTAAATATATAATTTTATATATTTTATATAAGATTGTATGTGTAATTTAAGTTATATGAGACATCTAAATCAATGCAGTTTGATTTATCATTTTATTTTATTTTACTATATTTTTGAGGAAGATTGGCCCTGAGCTAACAGCTGTTGCCAATCTTTCTCCTTTTCTTCCCAAAGCCGCAGTATATACTTGTATGCCCTAGTTGTAGGTCTTTCTAGTTTACGTGGGATGTCACCTCAGCGTAGCTTGATGAGCAGTGAGTAGGTCCACGCCCAGGCTCAAAAGCGGAGAACCCCGGGCCTCCAAAGCAGAGCGTGCGAAATTACCTGCTACACCACCGGGCCAGGCCCTATTTTATTTTATTGTTAGTCTTATCTAAGAAATCTTTCCAAACAATGAAGATATATCATTTTCTCTTAGAAGATTTTTTTCTTTCATGTTTAGTATGAAAGTATCTGAAATTGTTTTTCTTCTTTTTCCTTTGTTTTTAGTATGAGTGTGTGTGTATGATACGTAGTAATTTTCAAAATTCCTATTTTTTCATATAAATAGCCAATTTACCCAGCATCATTTATTGAAAAGGCCATAAATATGATAACTGTATAAATTTTAGAGACTTATTCTGAAGTCTGTAATTTGTTCTTTTTTCACCTTTGCACCAATATAATACTTTCTTAATTACTATACTTATAAAAATATTAAAATATTAGTATGATTCCTTCAGCTTTGTTCTTCAAAATTGTCTTGGTTATTCTGAGTTATTTTCATTTTTGTATAATTCAAAACCAGCCTGTCAATTTCTCCAAAAAATGTTAGGATTTCTAACTGGACTGCCATGGAATATATGTCTATTGAGGTTAATTGACATTTTCGTAATATTGAGTATTCAAGTCCATGAATGTGGTGAATTCTTCCACATATTCAGATCTTTTAATTTCTTTCAACAGTATCTTATGGTTTCCAAAGTAGAAGCTTCTCACATCTTCCTTTAGATTTGTTGTTGTTGTTTTTTAGGTGTTTAATAAACCTAATATTTTAATCCAGTTTCTAATTAGTTGGCATGTAAAAATAGAATAGATTTTTTCCAAAACTTTGACTTTGTAATCTTATGAAACTTACTTATTAAAATAGTAGTTTTCTGAATCTTTTGAAGGATTATGTTATCTGTGAGTGATGACAGTTTTAGTTCTTCCTTCTCTTGGAATCCTATTGGTCAATGTTGAATATAACTTGTGGTAGTGGACATATTTGTCGTGTTTTTGGTTTTGTTTTGTTTTTACCGCAGTTAGTATTTCAGTACAAAGTGTGATAGCTGTAAGTTCTTTCTTATACCCATTGTTAGATTACAGAAATTTCCCTCTTCTAATTTCTTGAGACTTCTTATGTTAACTGAATATTAATTTTTTCAAATGCTTTTTTTTTGCAGCTATTAAAATGAGTATTTTTTCCTCTTCTGTTTGTATTTGACTTGGATTTTTAAATTTTCAATTGTTAAATAAATCTTTCATTTTTGGAATAAATCCCATTTTGTTATTTTTGTCATGGTGTATTCACTGGATTTTATTTGCACTGTTTTCTGTAGGATTGTGCATACTGTATTCATGAAAAAATAGGTCTGTAATTTTCCTTTCATATAATGTTCTCAGGTTTTGGTATCAAATAAATGCTGACTTCATAAAACAATTAAGAAGCATTCACATTTCTCCTTTCCGGGGAAAGTTTTTATAAGCTTGTTAGTATTTGTTTCCTTTAATATGATAAGTAAGTCACAAGAAAATCAGATAGAGGGGAGACCTGATTAGCTCTATCAATGTGTTATGCCAGGTCAAGGCAGTGTTTCAGTTTCAGTTTCAGTAAGATTTAAACCATTTCTGGGTCTCCCTTGTTTCTTGTGTGTGGCCCTCATGAGCTTTGTGGGTGTTTTTTTGTATTTTTTATTTCAGCTTTATTTAGGTATAACTGACATGTAAAATTGGAAGATATTTAAAGTGTACATTGTGGTGATTTAATAGATGTATACATTATGAAAGGACCCTCCCTCCTACCATCTGGTTAGTTAACACATCCATCACCTCACACATTTATCTTTCTTTTTCTTTTGATGAGAACATTTGCATTCTCCTCTTAGCAAATTTCAGTTATACAATACAGCTTATCAACTGTAGTCACCAAGTTTTACATTAGATCTCAGACCTTATTCATCTTATAACTGAAAGTTTGTACCCCTTTACCAAATTCTCCTTGATTCCCCCCATCCCCCAGCTCCTGGCAACCATGTTTCTACTCTGTTTCTCTGAGTTTGACTTTGTTTGTTTGTTTGTTTTAGATTCCACATCTAAGAGACACCAGACAGTATATGTCTTTCTCTGGCTTATGAGCTTTCGAAAGAGTGCCAAGAAAGTATTTGTCTCTTTAGTTCTGAAAGACTATGAGAGTTACAGGCATTGTTTCCAATGTTGCCTTGCCCTTCAACCTACAACCCTACTCACCTTCAGTGTCTGATAGGTGTCTTTATAGGAAGATCAGCGACTTCTTGTTTAAGGCCCCCATTCCACCAAGGTATTTCTTTCCTTAGCATTGCTATACTTGGGAAGATTTTGCTCTTCATTTCAGAAATTTCAGCCTAGTATTCATCCTACCCAAAATTCCTGATAAACTATTATTTTTCTTAAGGATGATTCTGTTTTTTGAAACAAGAATTATGTTTTCCTATTTTGTTAAATAAGAAAAGCATGTTATATCTAAATGTGAATTGCACATAGTCTTCTTTTTAATGTAATTTTCAATTCTATAAAAACATTAAAAATATGATAACAAAGATGAAGAATGCCTTTGTTAGACTCATCAGTAGATTGGACATAACTGAGGAAATAATCAGTGAACTTGAAGATAGTCAATAGAAATTATCCAAACTGAAAATAACTGAAAAAACACAAAAATCAAAAGGAGTAGGGTCAAAAAAAAGACAAAAAATCAGAGTATAGCATCCAAGGGCTGTGGGGCAATTTCTGATGGACTAGAGTATGTGTAATTGGAATCCCAGAAGAGGAGTAGAGAAAGAATGAGGTAGAAGAATATTTTAAAAGATAATAGGTAAGAATTTTTAAAAAAAAATAAAAGATATTAAATCATAGATCCAAAAAGCTCAGCAAACACAAGAGAAGATGAATAATAATGGTAATAATAATAACTACAACTACCGCAGCAACAACACAACTAGAAAAAACATAATTTACACAAGAAAGCATGAAGATGCAGAGACCATCTTGAGGACCATTAGAGGGGAAAAAACACATTACCAATAGACAAACAAAAATAACAATTGAAGCAGACTTGTCATTAGTAAATGGTGTTGAGAGACGATTCTCCATACATCTTTCACATTTCTTTACTTCTGATCAAAGGCATTAACAACTTTTGATCTCGACAATTTCTTCAACAAGGTTTGTATAGTAGATAGCTCTGGAAAATAGAGAAAGTGACTGTCTCAATAACAGAGTACAGATTTGTTTGTTTTCAGGATAGTAAAGATAATGTAGTCCCTCTGGGCAAAGGTGGGCAGGTTTGCTAACAGTCCCCTTATAACCATATTACCATCTCAATAGATGAGAGTTTCTAACATAAATGATTGTTCTGGATTATAGTGATGGTTGCCCAACTCCAAAAATTACTAAAACTTGTTCCACATACATAATAAAATTAAATATTACATCTGTAGTATAAAAACCCTTTTGTGTCTCAATCCCAAGCCTGGTCCCCAATCTCTTTGACGGGCTGGCTCTCAACCCTAATTTTGCTTTCTCTAACTCTGTAAGTCTCCTAAAAGCTCACTCATTTTCCCATTGTCACATCTGCTTTTTTCACAGCAGCAAGCATTTCTAGAGGAAAAGGAGTACTGTGCGTTCCACTTACTTACCTAGATTTTCTTCTTCCTTTGGGTTATATTCCTGTTTTTCTTCATTATTTTGACAAATCTTCAATGCTTTCACTCTATATGTTTTCTTTTTATTATTTTTTAATATATTTTCAGATTTTCTAATGGTTGTCAATAAGAGATTTGGTTTATACAATCAGATCAAACAGTACTCAAGTGGAATCCAAGCATTCATCTTTTCTTTCTGTTAAGGTGTCACTTGATGAACGGAAATCTCTTATTTTAATGTACTAGTTAAAGTTATCAATTTTCTTCCTTCGCCATTGTCTATCCTTTCGCCAGTTCCAAACATACATAATTTCTGTATTAGAAAGATAATTTCCTGCGAATATCTTCCAGAATATTCTCCAGAATTCCAGGAGAGTCTTTCTATCTTAGTATTTATTTATCAAGTTTCTTGGCTATTCTTGGCCTTTGCATTTCTCTACAAATTATAGACTCAGCTTGCTAATTACCACAAAGGAAAAAAGATAACTTGAATTTTTTATTGAAATTGTCTCTTAAAATATTACAGATAGTGTTCCAGGATAAGGTCCCAACTTTTTTTCATTTTTGTATTTATAAGATATTTAGGAAGAGAACAGTGTTCGCTCTATAGATTATTTACCAGGAGGAGCTTTCTGGTCAGTATAATGACAGCCAGTTCTAGGATGTCAATCTCCTGGGGAATAATGCCGGTATCACTTAGATGTTGACATGTTCTGCTGAGCCAGCTCATTACTAGGCTAGCTAAGGTGGGAGATTATTAGAGCCAGTAGGCTTATCAGAGTTGAAGGATTTTTCATTTTTCCAGTTTATTGGAACATCCTGTGGTTGTGAATTCATCTTTCAAATATTTGAGGGAGTTATCCCATATTTACGACTTTTCTCTCTTTGTTGTGCTCATCACAGCAATCACTGGGCATGGATGAAAGTATAGGATGTGTTTCTGGTTCACCTTTAAACTGATAGTATAGCCCCTTGGAGATCCAGCTGAATATGTAGATGATATCATCCAGACTCTTCCGTTTTGAATGGGTCCCAAATTTTGATTTATATCTTTCTTTGTCCTGCAAGGTTGTAAAAATTCTCAGTTTTTGGTGGATTTACAAATGCTGTCAGGACAAAAAGTATCATTTGAGTTCTGTTCTCCTCTCTGGGTTCTTTTTTTTTTTCCTTAATATTTGATTGGGAAATTTCTCATTTTCTTAATCATATTAAGAATATTTTAGAAAATATTCTATAGCAATTTTATGCATTGTATTTTCTGTGAAAGAGTTGGTTCTGGGCCGGCCCGGTTGCTTAGGGGTTAAGCGCACACGCTCCGCTACTGGCGGCCCGGGGTTCGGATCCCAGGGGCGCACCAACGCACCGCTTCTCCGGCCATGCTGAGGCCGCCTCCCACATACAGCAACTAGAAGGATGTGCAACTATGACGTACAACTATCTACTGGGGCTTTGGGGAAAAAAAAAGGAGGAGGACTGACAATAGATGTTAGCTCAGAGCCGGTCTCCCTCAGCGAAAAGAAAAGAAAAAAAAGAGGAAGATTAGCATGGATGTTAGCTCAGGGCTGATCTTCCTCACAAAAAAAAAAAAAAAAAAGAGTTGGTTCAAATAGTCCAGCCTGTCATATTCCAGAAACAGAAGTCTCTGTATGCTCCTTTTATCTGGATTACTAACAGTGCTTAGCACAATGTCTTTCTACCTTAGGTACTTGATAAGCACCTACTGAATGAATCAAAGAGTGTTTCTCCTCTTCTTTTCTTGATTCTATTATGGGCAAAATTCCTCTCTATTTCCTCATGGTGTATGTCTGTGTACAGAAGCAACTCATGTTACAGCAGAGGTGTGGCTTGGTTGTTGGTGTAAGTGATGTGATGCTGCCTTAGAGTTAGTATTTAACTTGCTTATATGAAAACATTATTAATGACTAATAAAACAGCCAGACTTTATTAAAATTCAGTAGTGGGATATGAATTAACAGGAAAGAAGAGTTATATTTTTCAGGCAGTTTCTCATTTCCCATAAGAAATAATTCTACACTGCTACTGAAGATGTAATATATTAAGCAGAGGTATGAGGGTTTCAGTAGCACTTAAGCAATGAAAACAAAACATTTCTGTTGATCACTGACAATAAAATATAACTAGCCTAATTCAGAAAAAAATATATATATATATCTTTTTAAGGAAAAATTTGCTAAAACGACTCTGTAATTATGTGAAAAAATTATTTTGCAAAAGCTTTCCCTTAATTATGTCTACATCTGATAGAGATGAAGAAAATAAACAAAAGGGAATTAGAAGGCACACAAGTATGTTTAGTATTTGCCTATTCACACCTGGCAGATCAAATGATTTAAGTAATAATTTAATCCTAATATCCAACAAATGTCTATAAAATCTAAGAGAGTTCTTATTTGTAGAAAAGAAAGAATTCATATCTTGGGATGAACTCTGTTGCAGACACACAATTTGAAGTTGACCTTCAAGTCAAACATGCATTTATCCTCATTATGCAAATAAAATAAATATAGACTAAATAATTTAACATAATAGAGTTCTAATGTATTTGAATGTGTTTTGAAAAATTTATTGTTTTATTTGGAAAAAACGGATAGGATGACAACCTGTGTTATAAGAAAACTAGTTAGAGTATATTATTTGTGTTCTAATGGATTAGTGACAAAATTCACAAGTAAAGTCTATATAAAAAATTCATTTACAGAAGCCCACGAATTATTTCAAAAGAAGAGGAAAATTTGTCAATTAAATAATAAACATAAATTTCTTATCACTAAAATTGCTTGTTATGTTAAGTAGTCCTTTTTTTAAATAATTAAATGGAAAATACTTCATATTTGAGCCAAGCTTCTGTGGTGAGTCAGCAAATAAACTAGGTCATGTTCTATTATTTATGTTTCACCATACAGAATGAGAGCCCAGGTGAAAATAGAAAAGCTACAAAAACATATCAAGTCAGGTCCAACCTAAAATATAAATGGAATCTGAACTTGCCCCCACAAGATTTTTAATAAAAGATTATAAATAATAATGAAATAGTTCTTTGCATCATCTAAATATCAAAACAAAGTTACTACTTTATTATGTGTGTTCACTCTTAGTATTTCCGAGTAAACAGATACAGCAACAGTTAGACGGGCAAATCTTCCCAAGTTGCCTTTAAAAGCAAAATAATTACAGGAATAAAGGAAAATTACACTGAAAACACACTTGGTTAGAGACTTTCCTTGATGAATTTGATATTGACATATCTCCAGAAACTATTTAAATATTCTGTTGGTATTCAAGAGGAGAACTTTTGAAGCGTTGGCCCTTGTGACAGATGTTTGCAGAAAGCACTTTCATTTTCAATTTAGGCTTATTCCCCAGAAGTAAGAGACTATGAACCCTTTCTCTCAAAATAGGAATGAATCCTCTAGCCCCTGAAGTAAGGAAGAGTCTTAATTGAGGTGTATTATATCATAAGCTGTCAAATTACCGTGAAAAATGTATTATTGTTTATTAAATACTTAAAACATATATTACTATCATACTCTATGATTCAATTATGGTCATTTATATTTCACACCTGAAAGTTATTTATGGTTAAAAATACTTTATGGTTAGAAATGATGTACTATTAGAGAACCCTGTTCATGACACCTGAGCTAGTTAAGTTTACCTTAACTCCATTATAAACCTAAGCATTTATATATATGTACTAGTAATGAGATCGACTATTTCATATTAACCTACTTTTTACTGAAAAATCAATATTTACTCATCATCTACTCTGGGTCCTTCTATTTATATTTCCTTATTACGATTTACTAGTAGGCTTAGATATATCATGCATATTACCTGTCACTACAGGTATTTGTCAATGTTTCCTAAGAATATTCTCAGATTTTTGTACTAGCAAAGTTTACATCACAGGAATTACAGCTGACCATCACTGTGGTCTAAAATGCCATCCCAACTGTTTGGAACAAGGTGAAGAAAAATATCCCAGGTTTTAAGTTTCCCAAATTATACACAACAGTGAAATACAAATTTTAACATAAAATTTCAACCATTCATACAGAATTTCTTTAGCAATTATTCTTGACCATGCTATATCATGATATATATGCTCTTTAAATGTAGTCGGAAATTTACTCATGGACTTACTCAGCAATGAACCATGCATCATAACTTCAAGGGCTATAAAAACAGTCTTATGAATCAGTTTTAGAGAGGTAAAAGTGGAAAAGGAAACACTCGAGAATTGAAGAGCCATTCTCCCACACAAAAACCAAATAATATATATAATAACCTTAAACAGTATAAACAAAATCAACAATTTGCTCACTATTGATTATGAAAACACACACACTCACTCATGTATGCATGTGCACACATGCACACACACACCCCACCATGGTTATTATTGGTTGCCGTCATGCTGAACATACTTTGTTTTTGTTTTATTTTGTTTTGTTTTGTTTTTGTGTGAGGAAGATTAGCCCTGAGGTAACATCTGTTGCCAATCCTCCTCTTTTTTTTGTTAAGGAAGATTGGCCCTGGGCTAACATCCGTGCCCATCTTCCTCTACTTTATATAGGACACCACCACAGCATGGCTTGACAAGTGGTGCCTCAGTGTGCACCCGGGATCCAAACCTCTGAACCTGCGAACCCCGAGCCGCTGCAGCGGAGTGTGAACACTTAACCACTATGCCACTGGGCTGACCCCTGAACATACTTTTTTAAAGTTTATTTTGAGTATCTTTTTCACTTATCTGAAAGACTGAGCTTTAAGGTGTGAAACTGGGTACTCTGTTTTGTTTTGTTTTGATTCCCATGCGTTGGCATTGAGTTTAGACATTTGGTGCAGAGCCTTCCTATTTGTTATATTTACATATTTCTAGTTTTTTTTTTTTTTTAGGAGAGTGTTTGTACAGTATTATATTTCTTCATATTCTTAGAAACAATTTTGCATTTCCATATATCAATAATCTTTGCATAGTTAAATAAAACAATCAGTTTCTATTTAGCCAATGTTGTCATTACATCAGAATTCATTACTAATTAGGACAATTAAAGGTAGGCCTCCAGAAATTCAATATCCTGAGTTTTATGTAACCTTGCAATTATAAGCCAATTTCTAATGAATACAACCTGGTGGAAAATCAAGTTGCTTTGTACACATATGCCAAACAAATATTAGGAAAGGAAATGACCAAATATTCAGGAGAGGGAAGCTCAATTCTACTGATAGAAAGACAAGATGACAGTACCCAGCAAGGTGATAATAGAGCCAGAGAGCTAGCTAGAAACATCCGCATGCACTCACTCAGATAGCAATGAACCATGCATCATAACTTCAAGGATTGTACAAATATAGTCTTTGAATCAATTTTTTGAGGAGTAAAAATTAAAAAAGAAACACTCTAGAGCTGTAACCATGGGCGATTAACAATCAGAGTGTCATTGCAGATGTTTCTGTAAATTGGCTCATGGGACTGAACAACAGTAGGGAAGTATTCTTCACTGGGGGATTATTTTATGAGCTGCCAGACTTGAGAAAAGGTTTAATGTCCTCCACTTCTCTTCCAAACCCTTTGTTATTCTTCCAAGACCAATCTCCTTGATAAAATTATGCAACACTGAATAATCAAACTTTCAAGCAGAGATTATATATGTATATTTCATGTATATAATTACTATAATATACATGGATTATACATAATGTATATTACTATGTAGAAATATACATAGACTGGTAGAGGACATATGCTTAACTGTACTTCCTTTTGAAGTGGTACATTCTTAGCTTAGGTTTAAAACGTGATTTATCCCTTTAGGAAACAGTAGCATGAAATAGAGTTCTATTTAGGATATGGAGCCACAACAATAACTAATGGAAAAATGTCAGTGATCAGTTTTAATAAATAATTACAGACAGTTTTCAAATATAGTTGTAGCAATTTACACTCTCACCAGTTCTGTGTGACTTCCCTCAACTCCACATCTCACCAAAAGTTGATACTGTTAATCTTTTTAATTTTAGCCATTCTATACGTATGCAGTCTGATTACATTTCAGTTTTATCTTGCATTTCTCTGATTATAAATGATTACAAGTTTTCCAACAACTTGCTAGGATTTTTAAATTAACATCTCAATGAATTTATAGATTAATTTGGAGACTATATCTTTAAAATATTGAGACTTCTGATCTATAAATGTGGTATATTCTTCTATGGTTTGTGCCTTGTATAATTTATTTCATTAACTTTTCTATTTTTGAGGAGAATAATTGAACATAATTATGAAATTTAATATTTCATATATGATATTTTGCATGCAATTAGAAACTCTATTATTTATTTCATTGCATATCCTGTTTGTTGCTAATATATAGAAAACAATTTTTTAACAATGGAAGATTCTTTTTTAAAAAAACACGGTCTCTCAACATTTCAACTGTTGGTAGGAATCAAATACAAAATATCTGTATTTTTATTTTTTTAAGTCTTTTAAATTTTTATTGAAGTATAGTTGACATACAATATTGTATTAGTTTCAGCTGTGATTCAACATTTATATACATTAGGGAATGTTCACCCTGATAAGACTGGTAACCATCTGTCACCATACAAAGTTTTTACAATATTGTTGACTATATTCCTTATGCCATACATTACATTCCCATGACATTTATTTTATGACTGGAAGTTTGCACCTCTTACTCCCTTTTACTTATTTTGCCCTTTCCCCCATCCTCCTCCCCTGTGGCAGCCACTGATTTGTTCCCTGCATCTATGAGTCTGTTTCTGTTTTGTTTTGTTTGTTCATTTGTTTTGTTTTTTTAGATTTCACATATAAGTGAAATTGTACAGTAATTTGTCTTTCTCTGTCTGACTTATTTCACTTAGTATTATACTCTCTAGATCCATCCATGTGCTTGCAAATGGCAAGATTTCATTCTTTTATATGGCTGAATAATATTCCATTGTAAATATATATACACCACAATTTTTTTGTTCATTCATGCATCTGTGGGCACTTAGATTGTATCCGCATCTGGGCTATTATAAATAATGCTGCAATGAACAGAGGGGTGCACATATCTTTTTGAATTAGTATTTTTGTTTTCTTCTGATAAATACCCAGAAGTGGAATTGCTGGATCATATGGTAGTTCTATTTTTAGTTTTTTGAGGAGCCTCCATACTGTTTTCCATGGTGGTTGTACTAATTTACATTTCCTCCAATGGTGCACAAGGGTTCTCTTTTCTCCACATCCTTACCAACACTTGTTATTTGTTGTCTTTTTTGGTAACTGGCATTCTGACAGGAGTGAGGTGGTTTTGATTTGCATTTCCTTGATGATTAGTGATGTTGAGCATCTTTTCATGTGTCCGTTGGCCATTTGTATGCCTTCTTTGGAAAGATGTCTACTCAGGTCCTCTGCCCATTTTTTAATCAGATTCTTTGTTTTTTTGACATTGAGTTGTACGAGTTCTTTATATATTTTGGATATTAACCCCTTATTAGATATATCATTTGTAAATATGTCCTTTCATTCAGTAGATGGCCTTTTCTTTTTCTTGATGGTTTCCTTCACAGTGAAAAAGTTTTTGGTTTGATATAGTCCTATTTGTTTATTTTTGCTTTTGTTGCCTTTCCCCAAGAAGACAAATTCAAAAAAATATTGCTAAAACCAATGTCAAAGAGTTGACTGTCTACATTTTCTTCTAGGAGTCTTATGGTTGCAAGTCTTACATTTAAGTCTTTAATCCATTTTGTATTTATTTTTGTATATGATAGAAAAAAGTGATCTAGTTTCATTCTTTTGCATATATCTATCCAATTTTCCCAACACCATTTATTGAAAAGACTATCTTTCCTCACTGTATATTCTTGCCTCTTTTGTCATAGACTAATTGCCCATATATGCGTGGGTTTATTTCTGGGCTCTCTATTCTGTTCCATTGATCTATGTGTCTATTTTTGTGCCAGTATCTTACTATTTTTATTATAGTTTTGTAGCATAGTTTGAAATCAGGGACTGTGATACCTCCAGCTTTGTTCACCTTCCTCAAGATTGCTTTGGCTATTTGGGGTTTTGTGATTCCCTACAAATTTCAGGATTCTTTGTTCTAGTTTTGTGAAATATGCCATTGGTATTTTACTAGAGATTGCATTGAATCTGTAGATTGCTTTAAGTTGTATGGTCATTTTAACAATATTAATTCTTCCAATCCATGAGCACAGTATATCTTTCCATTTATTTGTGGCATCTTCAATTTCTCAATTTTGTTTATCTTTTCAAAGAATCAGCTCTTAGTTTCGTTGATCTTTCTGTTGTTTTTTTAGTCTCCGTTTATTTCTGCTCTGATCTTTATTATCTCCTTCCTTCTACCAACTTTGGACTTTGTTTCTTTTTCTTTTTTTAGTTCTTTTAGGTATAGGGTTAGATTGTTTATTTGAGATTTTTCTTGATTCTTGAGATGGGCCTACATTGCTATAAACTTCCCTCTTAGGACTGCTTTTGCTGCGTCCCATAGATTTTGGAGCATTATGTTTCTGTTTTCATTTGTCTCAAGGTATTTTTTGATTTCTTTTCTGATTTCTTCATTGACCCCTTGGTTGTGTATAGCATTTTTTTAGCCTCTATGTGTTTGTGTTTTTTCCAGTTTTCTTCTTGTAATTGGTTTCTAGTTTCATACTGTTGCTGTTGGAAAAGATATTTGATATGATTGCAATCTTCTTAAATTTGTTGAGACTTGTTTAGTCGCCAAACAAAAAACATTTGTATTTTTAAAGTAGCATATATTTAATTATATCAATCCCAGCAACCTCATACAATAAGATACACATGAAGAAGAATCATGGTCATAGCATTTCTTTTATTTTTTGTGAGGAAGATCAGCCCTGAGCTAACATTCATGCCAATTCTCCTCTTTTTGCTGAGGAAGACTGGCCCTGAGCTAACATCTATTGCCAATCCTCTGCCTTTTTTTCCCTTTTTCTCCCCAAAGCCCCAGTAGACAGTTGTATGTTATAGTTGCACATCCTTCTAGTTGCTGTATGTGGGACGCTGCCACAGCATGACCAGACAAGTGGTGCATTGGTGCGCACCTGGGATCCAAACCCAGGCTGCCAGTAGCGGAGCATGCGCACTTAACCGCTAAGGCACAGGGCTGGCCCCTATCCTCTTTTGTTTCTGATTTAATTTATTTGTGTCTTCTCTGTTATTTTCTGAGTCTAGCTAAGGGTTTGTCAATTTTGTTGATGTTTTCAATATGTCAACCCTTAGTTTTATTGATTTCTTTCTATTGTTTTTCTATTCTTTATTTCATTTATTTCTGCTCTAATCTTCATTATTTCACACTTCTGCTAACTCTGAGCTTAGTTCATTCTTCTTTTTCTAGTTCTTTGAGGTTTAAAGTTAGATTATTTGAGATTTTCTTTTTTAATGTAGATGCTTACCACTATAAACGTCCCTCTTAGAATTTCTTTTGTTGCTTCCTGTAAGTTTTGGTATGTTATATTTTCATTTTTGTTTGTCTCAGAATATTTTCTAATTTCTTATTTGATTTCCTCATTATCCATCTTTTATTCTGGAGTGTTATTTAATTTCTAAATATTTGACAATTTTCTAGTTTTCCTTCTTCTATTGATTACCAGTTTCATTCCATTATGGTCAGAAAACATACTTGGTATGAATTAAATCTCTATAAATTTGTTAAGACTCATTTTGTGATCTAACATGTGATCTATAATGGAAAATGTTCCATGTGAACTTGAGCTTGAGAAGAATGTGTATTTTTTCATTTTCTGTCTGTCTTTTACCTTTTTTGTCCCTCTTTTCCTCTCTCGCTGTCTTCCTTTATGTCTCATTGATTTTTGTAGTGACATGCTTTGATTCCATTCTCATTTTCATTTGTGTGTCTTCTATATGTATTTCTTTGTCATTACTATGGGGCTTACATAAAACTTCATACATATATATGTATAAAATCTGCTTTAAGTTGATAACAACTAACTTCACTTATATACAAAAGCTTTGCTCTTTTACATCTAGCCCATACTTTATTTTACTGATGTCACAAATTACATCTTTTTATATTGTGTATCCATTAACATTTTATAGTTATGGTTATTTTACTTTTATAATATATGTATAATATGTTATGTTTATACAAGTAATGAGTATACATATTCATACTTTTGTCTTTTAATTTCTATACCAGTATTAAAAGTGATTTATACATCACCATTATAATATTATAGTATTCTATATTTGTCTATATGCTTACCTGTACCAGCAAGCTTCATACTTTCATGTTCTCAAGTTGCTATCTACTGTCCCTTTGTTGCAAATTGAAGGACTCTTTAGCATTTCTTGTAAGGTGAATCTTGTGGTGATTAATTGCTTCAGCATTTGTTTTTCTGAAAAAGACTTTATTTCTTGTTCATTTTTGAAATACAGTTTTGCCAGATACAGTATCCTTGGTTGGCAATGTTTTTCTTTTCTTTCAGCACTTTGAATATATTATCTCACACTCTTCTGGCCTGCAAGGTTTCCACTGAGAAATCAAGTGATTGTCTTATGGGGGCTCCCTTGGATGTGATGAGTCTCTTTTCTCTTGCTATTTTCAAAATTTTCCCTTTGCCTTTGAATTTTAACAATTTGATTATAATGTGTATCTAATATTATTATAAAGCAGGAAGCTCTCTATCACTCATAGAACTGGAACAGCTGGAATCAATAAAAGGAATCCACCTGTGCAAGCTAAGCAGGGTCAAGGCTGCCACCAGCTTGTACTCATTACCGCCAGTTTGCTGCTTGCTGGGTGTGGAGTCGACTTTGCTCTCATGGAAATGCACTTACTTCTGAAATAATTCATCTTTATATTTTATATCCATTAAACTTGGCTTCCTCATCTGGTCCTAGAAGGAGAGCTACCTTATCTCCTTCATGGCTTCTGAGTTAGAGGCAGGGACATCACTAAAACCACTGACATGTTGTATGCCTAGACCAGAGGAGTGCTACCTAGCAATGCCTCTGAGGCCTCCCCAACCACGGGGAGCAAGAGGGAGCCACAGCTACTGCTAGAGCCAAGCTGGTTGGCTCTCACAGCACCAGCTGGCTTCAGGGGACCAAGATCAGTACCCAAATTGATTTTTCATATCCGGCAATCTTGCTAAACTCACTTGTTAAATATATATATAACATATTTTTAGACTGCTTTTAGATTGTAAAGAATAGATAATATTATCTGTGAATAACGCTAGTTTTATTTCTTTCTTTCCAATTCTTACTCACACTTTACCTTATTGCACTAAGACCTCTAGGAAATTATTAAATGGACATGAAAATAGCAAGATCTTTGTCTTGTTCCTGATAAAAGAACAAAATCTTCTAAATTTTACCATTAGGTGTAACGATTACTACAAATGTTTTGCAGACTCCATTTATCAGAATATGAAACTGCCCTTCTATTCTTGATTTCTAAGTGTTTAATTACACATAGATGCTCAATTTTAGCAAATATTTGTTCTGCATCTATTGAGATCATAATATAATGTCTCCTTTATTTTCTCAATGGAGTGATTTTTTTGAACTTGTATTTTGTAATAAAATTGATTTATTGTGCTTCATTATCTTTTTTATATATTGCTTGATTACATTTAGGAGTTTTTAATCTGTGTTTACCAGATAGGCCTGTAATTTTCCTTTATTTAATATTCCTTTTAGGTTATGGTACCTGTACGAGTCAGGGTTCTTCAGACAAAAAGAACCAATAGGATGTATGTATATATACATATATATTCATTATATTTTTATGTATATATATATATTTAATGTAAATATATATGTATATATAATATTCACATATATTTATTATATGGAGAGACACAATAAATAAAAGAGATTTATTATATGGAAGTGGCTCAAGCAAATATGGAGGCTGGCACATCCCAAGATCTGCAGGGTGAATGGGAAAGCTGGAGACCCAGGAGAACCTGTAGTTTAATTCTAGCCAGCATTTCTAGTCTGAGTCTAAAGACCTGAGAACCAGAAGGCTGATGATATAGTTCGAGTTCGAAGGCTGGCAGGCTTGAGACCCAAGAAGAGCTGATGTTTCCGTTCTAGTCTGAAGGCAAGAAAAAGTTGATGTCCCATTTGAAGGCCATCAGGCAGGAAGAAATCTCTTACTTGTTATATTTTCCTTTTAAATGTTTCTTCTTAAATGTAACTTCAACAATAAAGCCATAAGGGACTGATGTTTTTCCTATGGGAAAATATTTTACAATTGATTGATTTATTCAGTTTATAGGTTAGTTCAGATGTTTTCTTGTGTCAGTTTTGGCAAGTTTATTTTTCCAGGAATTTGTTCACTTCACTTAAGGCCTCAAGGTAATTTTAAAAAACTATGTTATCCTCTTATGCACTTTTAACAGCATTAGGATTGCTGGTGATGTCACTTTTTTATATTTAATGTAGGCAGTTTGTACCTGCACTATTTTTTCCTTGACGAGCTTGCCAGCTATTTATCAGTTATTTCAAGAATTTTAACTACTGAACTTTCAGTTTCAAGATTTTTTTATACTTATTATTATTTGTTTGTTCTTGCATTTCATACATTTTCACAATTTTTTACAATTTTTTTTCTGAATTTGTTTCTTTGATTTTGATAATAGCCTGATTAGCTTTCCGTTGGTTATTATTTCCTAATATAATTTTGCCTTTTGTAAGTCATAGGATCTTGCACATTTAAATTTTCCTTATGTAACACTCCATAACACGTTATTAATGTATTGTGTAGTCAATATTCATTTATATTTACTTAGAGATTTAACCAGTTTTTACTCTTCAGTCTGTATCTCTGAGCTTCCATCTGCAATCATTTTCTCTCTGCCTAAAGAAAACCATTCAGTATTTCCTTAATTCAATCATGTTATCACAATCTTTGTTTGAAACTGTCTCTATTTCATATTTAATAACTGGATGTAGAATCCTAGATTGGTATTCTCTTATTCAGCACTTTAAAAATATCCCATGATTACTTGGCTCTCATTGTTTCTATTGAGAAGTCACATGTTAGACTTATTACTTATATGGAGGTAATCTATTATTTTCTTCTTGCTGCTTTGAGATATTTCTCTTTGATGATGTATGTCAGTAGTCTTATTATGAGATTCAGAATTATTTTCTTTGTGGTTTTCCTGCTGAAAGTTCATAGTGCTTGTAAAATGGTGGCAGGAAGACTTTATGTTTTAGAGTATTCTCAGCAATCATTTTTTTGTTTGTTTTTTGGTGAGAAAATTTCACTCTGAGCTAACATCTGTTGCCAATCTTCTCTTTTTTTTGCTTGAGGAAGATTAGCCCTGAGCTAACATCTGTTCCAATCCTCCTCTATTTGATATCTGGTTCGCCACCACAGCATGGCTTGACGAGTGATATAGATCAGCGCCTGGGATCCGAACCTGCAAAGCCGGGCCACTGAAGGAGAGTGCGCCAGACTTAACCACTATGCCATGGGGCCAGCCCCCCCAGCAATCAGTTTTTGAAATATTGATCCTGTTATTTTTTTCCTTTTATCCTTATGAAGCTCCACTGGTGAAAACTTAGAATTAATTTTACTCATTATCTCTTCAGTTGTATCTCATCTGCTGTTAACCCAGGTTTGTTAAGGACTGCTATTCTTAATTTCATTTATTTTATAATTATGTTATTATTTTGAAATTTAAAATTTACTCTCTGGGTCTACCTTGTGGTTTCTAAACATTGGCTGAATTTTTCAGATTTTATTTTATTTAGTTCAACAATAAACATAAATACTTTATAATCTCTTATAATTCCAAGATCTAGAGTCCAATTAGTCAGTTTTTATTTTTCTCATACAATGCTGTGTTACACATTGAATGTGTACCAATAATTGCTTGCGAAAAACTTTGGAGATAATTTGTGACTTAGGTGTACTTATATTATTCCAGAGATGTTTTCTGTATGTTTCTGGAAAGAGGAAAGAGGAAGTAACCGTCCTGGCCATACTCTAAACAGGGTATGGGATGATTTGATGCTTGATTTCACTTCCTGTGAAGGGTAGTCATATTGGGTTTACCATTACTCCTGTACCAAAGCCCTTGGACTTTATCATCCAAAATATTAGGGTTTATCAAACCCTTTTCTTTTGGTTATTGAAGTCTAATTTTTATCCCTTTAGCACCATGAGTCTGCCAAACCTTCCACTCACTTATTCCTCTCTCTGCAATCTCATCTGGACTTAGAGACATATTTATGTCAAAAGTAGTATAAAGCCACTCTTGGTGTTCTTATTTCCCTGAATCTTGACCCATATTTTAAAATTTCTTGTTAGTTCTAAAATTCTACAAGATATTTTATTAATATTATATCCAGCTTTCTTTTTTTTATATAAGAGGTTAGGTCCAATTTGCCTAATTTGCTTTTAACACAAACATATTCAGCAACATATAGTTTAAAGAATTTATTCACTATTAGATACTCAATTTATAATATTTTCACTTTCTTAGTCATGGTGCAGAGTTGAAAACACTGGCCCTAAGCTTCTTCCCTCTTATTCTTCCTGATACATCCTTGAGAAGCATATGTTCACCCTGCATCTGGCAATGAAGTCCAGAAAGAGAAAAGTAAGAACATATGGTGAAATCAGAGTGTGGTTTAACCATTTGTCGTCACTCTTTTCCTGGCTTGTATTTGGTGTTATGGGCTCTGCATGGTCACATATTAGTCCATTCCCCAGGAACCATACCTCATACCACATCCCCCACACAGCCCAGGTAAATCATTATAAGGCTCTTAGAGGATTAGAGAGAGGGTCTGGATAACTTTGACAGCATTTTCCAACAACATAGAATCTCAGCCCCAAGAAACTCAGCTATTACAGAATCAGACGGTGACAGGGGTATTCAGAGTTCAATTTTGAGCATGCTGAGTTGAGGTGCTTCTTGGACATCACAGATGTTCAGAAGGTCATTGAATAGCTGGTTCAAAAACAAAACAAAGTCCGAGGTTGCAATAAGTACTTCAGAATCGTCAGCTCAAATGTTGCAATATAAGCTACGCTAGTGGATATGGACACTCATCTGGGGGGAAGTAGAAAGAGAAAGGTGTTGAAGATAGACTATCGAAGCACACTAATATTTAAGAGATTCTGTGAGAAAAAAATGAGCCAGCAAGATAAGTGAGTAAGAATGGCCCTGATGGCAAGAGGGTAGAAAGAAGAGTGTGATCTCTTAGAAAAAGGAAAATGCTAGTAGTTCAAGAAGAGGTGTGGGGTCTGTTTCATCAAATGCTCTAGAAATGTGTGCCAATGATTATAGACCTCTTCTGCGATAGAAAGGGCTTGATGAAGTGAGATTAGTGGAAACATTGTGGTGAAAGCCTCAATGAAGCTCATCTACATCAAGGCCCAAGCAAAATAAAAATGATGAAGCAAATCTATATCCTGATAGAAAAATTAGTTTTTCCTCAGAAAAATTAAGTATATTACTAGAAATCACTTTTGAAGGTAAAATAAGGCATAGACACCCTTGTGCATACATTTTTTTACCTAGCCCAGACTCTGGAGAAAAATCATAACTAACTCGAATCATACAGGTAATTTATAAATGTAAGAAATTCATCTGTTCAGAGGACAGTTCTCAGTAACAAATTGCATTTCTGTTAGGAAATTGTAGAATTCATTGATGATTTTAATATTTTCTAAAGTTGAAAAGTATACCTATAAAGAAAAAATCTTATTAACTAGTAAAATCTTTCCAGTTGGAATATTTCTTAATCAGGACATAGTTTATAATAGTGATAGATAATGATTTAGAAGAAAACGTGATGTCTTACGATGTGTTCTGTGATGGTGTGATATTTTTAACACTAAAAAGTCATTTATTACAGGGATATACTGCTGGTGTGGAAAGGCAAAAATGAAAAAAATAGTGAATATAATATAAATATACAAGTACAATTTTGTATGCTTATGTAACTCAGCAGATGATAGTTTGACAGATAAATTGATATAATCAAATATATTCGTTTCTTACATAGATGTAAGTGGCTCCTAAATGTAAGTGATGTAAAATTATTATTTTTAAATGGCAACTTTCAGAAACATCTTTGAAACTGCTATGCATTTTAACACATCAAATATAGGAAAAATACACTTTATTGGTTGTTTAGAAAATAGATGAGAAAGAGACAGATGACTTGAATCACAACTGAAAAAATCAATCTCTGAAATGTAAAGGGTTTTTAAACTATTATTTGAACAACTCATGATTAATTATATGAAAAAAATTATAAGAATTTTTATCTTATCAACATTACTGGTAATCTTAAAAATGGTGAACTGATTGTGGATAGCCAACCATTGTTTTGATGTTCATTGTCATAGGTTAATTTTATCTCTTTCATCTCAAATATCAGGAACCCAATTTGATTCCAGGGTCATGTGAGGTCAAATTTAGTTTAGGAGGAGCAGCGTAAAACAATGACAACAATATATTTTCTCAAAAAGAACAATATTGATTTTAAACACGGATCTATTCATATTGTTTGATTATTGTGACAATTTTAAAGGTTAAAAGTAAAATATGAAATGTTGATATAAGACATGAAAACTTGGAATACAGAGTAATTTAGTAATATAATTTCTCATGATTGATTTGTTTTTCATCATTGTGTCTTTCTTGCTTGTAAAGCTGATTTAAACTCTGTGACTGTGTTTTAGATTCTTAACTCTATCTTCTTTTCCTTGGGTCAAGATAACAGAGTAACACACAAGCCTCCCAAAGCCCTACTATAGCAATAGTAAGAAAGACTGGTACCAAAATCATGCATAGAGGAAGACTCACATAGGAAGAAGGCCCTTGAGGTTTGCAGATCCATAGATAGATTTAGGACTTAGAAATCCCAGGTGCTGAGTGAAAGCAGTGTTGAGTAGATCAGAAAGCAAAAATTAAATTAAAATCTATCTATGAAGAGTAGATCACCCTGACAACACTCCTTCCTTCACTCCCCTTGCACCCAGACATGCAGACAATAGCAACCATAGCTCCCATATCTGTAGTCTGGCAATAACTATCCTCCACTATACAAGTTTGTTCCTCACTCTATCAATCTAAATTAAAAATTCCAAAAAGGCCAATAAACATACAAAGAACTCATAAGCAACTTTTCAAGGGTAGTAGACTTAAATTTGAACAGTAAACAAGGATCACTAGTGTAGTGAACATTTTTTCAGTCATTTTTGTTTTCCAGGAATTAAACTCTTTCTATGAGAATCATTGTTCTCTCTCTCTCTCTCTCTCTCTCTCCCGCCCTCATCAGTGACAGTTTAGGTGATTGCTGGGTCAATTTCCTGACACAAATGTGTCAGAAGTTACAGTACAATTGAAATCCCGGAGCATCTCATTTTTGGAGGCACTATTTTTGAAATCTTAGCCTAGACTGTAGGTCCACAGCCCTCAACAATATTTTGGGTTACTCAGTGTTTAATGAACTGTTTATTTGTTTAATAACACAGAATAGGCTTTGGTTATTTACAGATAAGATCATTTACTAATACATAAATTGATAACTGGATTAATTATGGGCAAGAAACCTTTAGGAACCTTATAGGAAGTTGATATTTGTTATATGGTCTGTTTGTGGCTGAAGGCAGAGAACATTCAGGTTGGATTAAGACATGGGATTCTGGCAGCCCATGACATTCAGTGGAAAAACAGCTAATTAAATTATTACCTGTGGTCACCTAGAATGAAGTGTCTATTAATGACAAGGCTTTGAGAGATTGAGTCACCTCTCAAAAAGAACAGAATGAAGGGCATGAGGAATTCAATGCTCTAGGGTGGGCTGGTTGCTTTTAATTTTGCTGGACAGCTGAAAGAAAATGCACAAGAAGCTCAAGGTTCTAAATTCTCAGCTCAAACCCCAGACGGACAACCAAGGATTTTCAGCATCTCTCATTTCTTTTTGCCTCTGGGCTGAGACAGATGAAAATCAAGCTAAAACCTTGATCCTAAGGGTTTTCAATTTATGTAGGTTGAATTAACAATCTGACAATGCATCAAATGTGACAGAGCTTTGATAGGGAAAGAATAAAACACTGAATGCAGGTATAAGGACATATTGAGAGATTTGGATGTCTTAAAATACACCAAATATCCAGACTCCAAATCAACCTTTATTTCCAACTGAGATATTACCTCTTCCTGTCCTACTCAAAAATCTTAAAATTATTTCACCAAAGCAGTTTCTTCCAAAGAGAATTCAATCCTTCCCATATTCCATACTCAACAGATCTCTCATTGTATTCAGACCTATAACTAAAATCAGATTCCAGCAGATGCATGAAATTACATATTAAAAATACAGGAGAAAAAAGCTTAAATTAAAAACAAATGCAGCTGGGGCTGGCCCTGTGGCTTAGCGGCTAAGTGCGTGTGCTCCACTACTGGCGGCCCAGGGTTCGGATTCCTGGCGCGCACCGACAAACCGCTTCTCTGGCCATGCTGAGGCGGCGTCCCACATACAGCAACTAGAAGGATATGCAACTATACCATATAACTATCTACTGGGGCTTTGGGGAGAAAAAGGAGGAGGATTGGCAATAGATGTTAGCTCAGGGTCGGTCTTCCTCAGCAAAAAGAGGAGGATTGGCATGGATGTTAGCTCAGGGCTGATCTTTCTCACACACACAAAAAAGAATGCAGGATTTTGCTAATATATATAATATATTAAATATTATAATAATGAATAGATAACAAATAATAATAAAACATATAACAAAATAATATATTAAATTATTTATATTTTTAAAATATATATTTATATATTTTCCAGTTTTTAATATATATATTTATTTTGCTGGGCCTTGATGTAGATGAGTTACACCGAGGCCTTTAGTACAATGATTGACTATTCTCACTTCATTGAGCCCTTTCTATCGCAGAAGAGGTCTAGGTGTGTATAATCATTGACACACATTTCTAGAGCACTTGATAAAACACATCTCTCACCTCTTCTTGAACTACTATCACTCTCCTTTTTCCAAGATATCACACTCTTCTTTCTACCCTCTTGCTATCAGGGCCATTCTTATTCACTTATCTTGCTGGCTCATTTTTTTCTCACAGAATCTCTTAAATATTAGTGTGCTTCAATATTCTGTCTTCAACACCTTTCTCCTTCTATTTACCCCTAGATGAGTGTTCATATTCACTAGCATAGCTTATATTACAACATAGAAATCTCTGCCCCAAGAAACTCAGCTATTGCAGAGTCAGATGGTTACAGGGGTATTCAGAGTTCAATTTTGAGCATGTTGAGTTGAGGTGTTACTTGGACATCACAGTGAAGATTTTCCGTAGGTCATTGAATAGCTGGTTCAAAAACAAAACAAAGTCTGAGGTTGCAATAAGTACTTTTTTTGTTGTTTCCTCTGAATGTTTCCCATCATGGAAAAGAGCCATTATTGATTTGAAATTATCAGTATACATACCATATTTTAGTTAGCATGACACTAAGCAAATTTACTGATTGTGTTATTTAATATCATGATCTAACCCACAATAATGCTTATGATCAAAAAATGATTTTTAAAGTTAAATATATAAGGTTTAAATGTAAAGCTATAAAGATGAGTGTTATTGCTCACGGGATTCACCAGTCTTAACACGTACTCCATCTTTCAGAAGCAGCTGCCCTAGAGTACATTGGAATTAATATAAAAAACATATTTAATTTTCCAACTAGATGACCACAACTTGCAAGCTTTATTTCTAAGCCTAAAAAATAGCAACTGACTAATATAATGTATCATTTTTCTTCCCAGATTGAATACATGGGTCCAGAGGGAAGGAAATGGGAACAGAAAAGGTGACTCTCACTATCACACCCATGACCTACTTGAGAATGTATGATCTACTCCTTGTGATCCAAGACTCTGCTTGTTCACTGGTCTTATAACAAAAGAATGATTAGGTACATGAGGTAATACAACAGGGTTTCCTTTGCACTGAAGTCATTTTAAGCTACACATGCCTCTGGATAAATAGGTCAAAAATGAATTACTGTCTAATAATTAATCCTTACTCTAAAGGGAAAAATATAGTCCCTGATAAACAATAGGAGAAAAAAGGAGTCTGGATAAAGTTTTACGATTCTCTGGGACCATCTAGTACTGCTAAATACAATAGTAACATTTAATTAAATCTAACATCCATCTCATGCAGGCAGGATCAAAAAACTCAGTAATGAAGATTTGGAATAACCTACCAGATAAAATATTCTGTGGTGCTGTCTGAGAGCAAAGGAAACATGGAAGAGATAAAGGAGTAAAGCAGTTGAAAATACCATCCATGGCCTTGTGATCAGCTAAAGCTAAAGAAATAAGGATACAATGACAACTTCATCCTTCTTTCAACATTTAAAACTCCTTAGTTGATAACTTTAAATACCATTCAAATATTTTTGATTTCCAAATGTACTTCCTAAATACAGAATGTCACTATTTAGATATATAATAATCTTATGCTTAAGTACTCAAACCCACAGTAAATGGCAACTACACGCTTCCAGTTACTCGGGCCAAAAATCTTGGGAACGTAACTCCTCTTTCTCATACCCTATGACCAATCTTTCAAAAAATTCTGTGGGATCCAGCTTTAAAATATACATAGAATGATATTATTTCTTACTAACTCCTTTGTTACCATTGACAAAGATTCTTTCCTTGCCCAAACTCTAGGCAGGCTCTTCTGAGCTCTACTAGGCCCCATCCTTGAGAGGGATATAGGCTCATGTCCCTCAAGAGCCCAGTTCTAGCCAGAATCCTGCTAAGTCAGTTTAACCAGAATCCCCCATCAATATCTGAACACTCTTTATATATGGTTGGGTTCCTCATCCTCCACTATCCCCTGGGTGATGTCTGATTACCCTGACCTGCTTCAGCAAGAATCCTGTTTGATGGGTTTAGCCAGAATCCTTCCTTCACGTGATGTCTCCTCTTAGTAATTTTCTCTCCACTGAACCGCACTTTGCTTCTTGGCTATAAATTCCCGCTTTTCCCTGTTTTATTCATAGTTGAGCCCAGTCTATCACCCCTACTATAAGACCCCATTGTAGTAGCCCCCCCTGAATAAAATCTGCCTTACCATTCTTTAATAAGTCTCTTGAATATTGTGTTCTTTAACATCAGCCAGGTCCATTCCACCATCTACAATTGCTGAGATAATCACAAACTTCCAGATTGGTCTCCCAGATTGGCTGTTACCTCGTTAGAGTCTTTTCTCAAAATAGCAGTGGTGTATTCCTTTCAAAAGTTAAGCCAGGTATGTTATTACTCTGCTTAAAATTCTCCATGGGGGGCCAGCCCAGTGGCATAGTGATTAAGTTCACGCACTCCGCTTCGGCGGTCTGGGGTTTGCAGGTTAAGATCCCTGGTGCAGACCTACACACTGCTCATCAAGCCATGGTGCATCAGTGTCCCACATACAAAATAGAGGAAGGTTGGCAACAGATATTAGCTCAGGGCCAATCTTCCTCACTAAAAAACAAACAAACAAAAACAAAACACAACTCTCCGTGGGCTTACTCTTAAACACAGAATTAAATACAAGGTCATCTAGGTTTTCAGGCAAAAACCTGGACCAATATTTCTCCACTATCTGGCCTTCTTTTTACCAATCTGATCTTTTCTTCTATGACTTTCTTCCTTTCTCATTCACTTACAGAAATATTGGTCACCTTTTAGAATCAATCTGTTTTCAAATTCTCATTGGTTCCCCTGTGGTTAGAAGTAAGAAGGTTATTGTCTATCTTCCATTCCAAATATTTTTTCACCTACTGAAGGCTAGAAGGGAAAAATTAGTGTAACAGGATTAAGTATTTTTTCCATATCAACTCAACGTTTTTTGTTAAATATATATTGCAACCCACTTTAAATATAAACACACACACATATAGATTAAAAGTAAAGGCATGGAGAAAAATATACCATGCAAACACTAATCAAAAGAAAGCAGGAGTAGCTGTATTAATTTCAGACAGACTAGACTTCAAAGCAAAGAAAGTTATCAGAAATAAAGAAAGGTATTATACAGCAATCAAAGGATCAATTCTCCAAGAAGATGTAACAATCTTTACTGTGTGTGTGTCTAATAACAGAATGCCAAACTACATGAGGCAAAAATTAATAGAACTACAAGATGAAATAGATGAATCCACTGTCATAGTTGGAGACTTCAACACCCCTCTATCCAAAATGGCCATATCCAACAGGCAGAAAATCAGTAAGGATATAGTTGGACTCAACAACACCATTAGTTCTTCCCAATTGATTTACAGATTCAATGCAACGTATCTCTCTGCTCTGAGTTTTACCAGAGCCTCCCACTGAGGGCAAGGTGAAATGATGTATGGAAGATCTGAGCAAAAAAATGATCGCATTATAGAGAATATTATATTGGAAATAAATTGGACTTTGGAGATTGTGTAGAAATTAGATAAGAGATGAGAATTTGGAGGGTTTTTCAGGAAACTTAAACCTTTTCAGAATGACTAGGTCAAAATAATTCTTTTTAATCCTAAATGAGTCTCAGAATTCTTTTCTTCAACGTGGCAGAAAAATAGTGTTTGAAGACTATGGTAGATTATATTAATGGCCTCACTATTTTACTCATCCATGTATCTACTGTTTTTCTTATTTGACTTTGCAGTTTGTCCCATTTAAGATGTTGAATATATTTTTCCACTCCTGGACTTCGACTTCTGCGAAAGACTGGCTTTAGCCAATTGAATACTAGTAAGTATAAATTGACCAACGGCTAGAAAAGTGCATGTGCCGTTGAGATTTCTATCCTGTGCCGCAGCCAGCTTCATGAGCAGAATATCCCTGGGCTAGCCTACTAGTGCTCAAAGAAGGATGAAGGACATGTGGAACACAGCTGAGATTAGCCAAAACCCCCATCAGGAAATGCCCAGAATTTCTTGTGTGCCCAACCAAATTGTATTAAATCATTTTTTTTTTATAAAGACAAATGATAAGTTTTTATATACAAAATTTGTGACTAAAGAGAAGATGTTTAAAGCATAAAATATTTTTATTTCCTCTGTGTTGTTTATTGTAATATAAAATGAAATAAAACAAATTTTAAAGGCCATGCTGTAGCTTTCAGAAAGAAATTTTATATAAAAACTCAATGACAATTGCATTGACTAAAGACTCTAAAATGAACAAGAGCCTAGTGTAACAAATGATTGTAGTAGGGGAAACTCTGGTGGTCGTTCTTTGAGAGTGTGGTGGAAAGGAAGAGCAAGGGGATGATTAGAGAGGAAAGTGAAGAAATATTCTCTGAGAGATGACACAGATCTATTCACAATATCTACTCATCTTTCTTTTCTCTATCTGTCTACTCCTGTATTCAAAATCCCGGTGCCTATGATTCATTTTCCTCCATACCTCTGTGTTTGTCCTTGCTAGTCAGGACCTAGTCAAGGCCACAGTGGTCAGCAAAAGAGGTTTTAGGGCTTGTCAGTGGGAGACCTGCTGGAGGGGTCAGTGATTAAGAAGCCTAGGGAGTTTGGAACGTTTTACTACTCTTGCTGAATTTGTGAATATATTTTGTCATAGAAATAAATTCGTCTGGTTGTTAAGATTTTAAAGCACTCAATACATTACTATGACTCAAATTCCTTATTGAAGAAATACACTTAAGTGGACAAAACAAGGACATTTCAACCTCATGTATAACATTGCTAATATGAGACAATGTGTTCTATACATTGTTAAAACTTTCACACAATTAAGTTGCTTCAGAATCCCATCTGTTTTTAATTGAAGACTGCCAGTGTATATTAAAATAATAATTTTTAAAATCCTCTCTTGTATAATAAGCTAAATGCATAAAATCACTAATCAAGTTCTGTGAATAAAATGAAAAGAAGTATTTTTCTTAAGATTTTTTATATTTAATATTTTGTTTTGAATGTTTTAAAATATTATGAAACTGAAGAATCAAAATACATGGATAAGTGAAGCAAAAAATTCATGAATTATATTCTATGTTTTATTTGCCATCATACAATGGTGATGTACAATGGAAATGGAGAATTATGTAATAGTAATTTTTTATAGTCACTAAACATTGAAACTCAAAGACAAATATAAATTATGCATTTTTAGTGCCAATGTAGAAACTAGATGAGCAACTGTTTGCATTTAAATATGTTTATTCATTTGAAGTAATCATAATTTGATTCAAATATTATTTGCATTTTTATTTCTCCCAAAATATTCATATTTTTAAATCCATCATTTGTCTGGACATATTGTAAAGGTTTGTGATACATAATATAATTTAAAGCATGAATTTGAAAGAGAAAGAAACTGCTTTTGGTTATTTTACCATTTTTTAAGATGATGAACAAATATATAAGGAGGGACTGCTGTAAAGTGACTAGACAGAAACTAATATTTTTTAAATGGAACTTGAAATAAAGAAAAATCTTTGGAGATTTTGGACTTGAACATACAATGGTCAAAATTAGAATTTCAGAATGACACTACTGCCTCAAAGCCCATGTCCCCCAGTTGGTCAATATTTTCCAGAGGACTTTTTTGTTGGTTGTTGGTTTCAGGATCTGAATCATTTAACCACCACATCTGAGGATTACCGAGAATAATCCTCAGGGCTTCGTTTAGGTTCCTGCTGACCTGATTAAGGGCTTTGCTTGGCTGCATGAGTGGAGTAACCCATTACTTTCAAAGAGTTTATGTTCTCCAGGCGTTGTCTTTTCTTCTCTTTTTTTCTCTTTCTTGTTTGGGCCAGTTCCGCTCTGCCGTAGGTAATTTGGGTGGCTACTTGGTCTACATTGTAGTGAAATGCCTTTAGGGCAAACTGGCTTCCTGGGCATTATCCCAATTGCAACAAATTGGAAACTTTTGATGGTTCAATACATAGCTCTTTAAAGTGTTGACGTGCCTTGTTGAGATACTCACAAGCCTCTTCACCATTTCCACTACTATAATTTCAGATACTGTGAAGCAAGTAAAGTCTTGAAAACAATACCTTCTCTTTCCCACAATTTCTCCACGTGAATCAGTCTGTGATGATTTTCTCCATAACCATTTTTAAAGCATTTCTGGGCCAAGTTTAATTTTTTTTATGCACCGTCAAGGTATTCCAGGTGTTCCAAGCAGAAGTAACACCATACTATACCCAGCTGGAGCGCTGCGTAGTTCCCCACTGGATCCAGTAGTTCTCTGCCACACTTACAGAAATATTTGTCAGCATCCTACAGACTTGGTAAGGCTGCTGCTCCACATTCTTTTCTTTTCAAAAAAGCTCTGCCCTTCTCATAATACTCATAGCTAACATGAGGGCTTTTCTTTCTAATGGAAGAATTCCAATTGTTCTGCCTGTCTGGTTAGCTATGTGTCGTTTCTGGATTCACCACCATCTCAACTCTCTCTGCCAATATCTCTAGTCTTCTCTAAGTCCTTGGAATTCTTTATTCTTTTAGTTTGGCTTCATTTTGCTCTTTTTCTTTAATCTGGAAGTTTTTTCCAACATCCTCTTCAGACTGTTTTAGTTCCAGCGTCACAGCTTTTACATTGTGTCATTCCTTATTCTTCAAGTGTTTTCCCCAGTTGAAGTTGTTTTTTATTTATGATAATTTTCATATAATTTTCTTGAAATCCAAAGGTTTCAGCTCTTTTAGCCTTCAGTTCTCTGCCTGTGATGTGCAAGTCGGTTTCCAACAAGTTTTTCCTATCTTTTCTTAGTCTTGGAGGTTAAAATACTTCAATTGTAGCAACTCCTATTGTTCTATAATTTTCACTTCCTCTTTCACGCTCAGTTGCAATATTTTTCTTCTATTATCATTTCTAATTCATTTTCACAACATTCTATCTTGTCAGAGTCTTAGCAATGTCCTTCAATGCCAAACCATCTTATTTATTTTCATCTGCATAGGGGTTTCCAAAGTTGCATTCTGTCTTCCCTTAAAAACTGGGCAATTTTTCTTCTTTCTGTTTTTTTTGTTTTTACTATGAACAGTTTTTTAAAAATCTTTGTTTTACCCCATACTGCACCATCCGTACACCCCCTGCGACCCACCAACTGCCTGGATGCAGATGCAGCCATGGTCTGTTTTCATTGGGGCTGAGGCGGGCTGTCGGCCCCACCCACATTCGATGTACTTTGATTATATGCTGGTGACTGTAATAAATGCTCCACTGAGTTTTTGCATTGTGTCTTATTACTCTAAAAAAAACAAATACAATAATTTTACTTTTCTGGGGAATGAGATTCCTGAAATTTATGAAGATAACAATGAAGTTGTAAATCCAGGATTGAGGATGTTCGTACATGATTTTCTTGTTTCTATCATTAAGGTCCTTGATTTTTTGTGCTTGTGTGTGTGATTGTTTTCATATTTTAGCACATATAATTTGGTATTCTGTGGGTAATAGAAAGACAGCAGAAGGGAAGAGTTTTTGTCATTTAACTTACACCTGACTGAGATTCAACCATTCCTAAGTATAGAGTCATGTCTGTCAAGTTTCTTGTCAAAGCGGTGGAACGTAATTAAATTGCTGTGGTAGCAGAGAGTAGGCATATAAGAAAACTATGAAATATGTCCAGCGGGGTGGTATGGGGCACAAAGAAAAGAGATGCAGCTGAAGATGTTTTTTTCTCAAAGTATAGCCTTGCAAATGAGGTTTTGTCAAGGAAGCTGTTGACTGTTAATATCTATTTGTCTTTACCACATGATTACAACAGCTCCTTGTTAGTAGGGGTTACACTAATTTGCTTTGTATCACCAGATTTGCCTGTGTTGAGGTGAGCACCAAATACTTGTTGACTGAGTGAGCACTCAATAAGATGGATTGACTTGTCAATATTAACGAGATCTAGTCTATGAGCTTAGATATGAGAACAAGCTCCCCTCATGAAAAAGGGAGGATGATCACAGCACTGGTGAGGGCTTCAGGTTAGGTCTGTAAATGACAAGGGGTAATAGAGGGACTGGCAATGTGTAGGGGCAAAAGCAGACTCTTAATCCTAGAAATACTGCACCAAAATGTGGATTAGACAGATTGATAAGGAGAAATTTGAATTTGTAATAACAGTGAATGAAAGATTTACTCTAGATTCACTAAATAATGTCTCATTATTTAAGGTGACTCAATGGCACAGAAACTCAGAAAGAGAAATTTGAATTTGTAATAACAGTGAATGAAAGATTTACTCTAGATTCACTAAATAATGTCTCATTATTTAAAGTGACTTAATGGCACAACTCAGAAACTCTGAGTGGGCCAAAATATCCCTGATGGATGGAAGTTTGGGGAACCTGAAGCTTTTGAAAATATTTTCTGCCTCTTTATGTATTGGTTTGAAAACTGGGGTGAGAATGATTTGAACGCAGCAATTCTAACCTTCATGTATTTACAATGAAATACTTTAGAGTTCTGTTTATATAAGGTGACTCTAAACCCGAGTCCTTATATAAACATGTTGACTTGGCATAATTATTAATTGCATAACTTTACTCTCAAAAGTGTCTCAGTTTGAATGATAAATTATATATTGGTTTTACTGAAACTTTATTTTACTTATAAGACTTAACTGTCTTATCTTCTACAAATGAATTCAAATTTCTGGATAAGCACCATGCATCTCCCTTGAAAACATACTGTGTTATATTTGATTGCGTTAGACTTTCTCTTAGAATCTTGATTCCACCACTACGTGAGTTTGGGCAAATTATTTAATTCAAAGCTTTACTTCTCTCACCTATAAAGTGGAAATTATTATAGTACCTAATATGTAGCATGAAAATTAAGTAAATATATGCAGAAGGTTGAACATTGTGCTTGAATGTGTTACTTAGTGTCTTATACATTATAGTTATTTTAAGACAAATTAATATAGCATACTACAGAAGGTGTTATGGGTTCAAAGGAAAAGTTATAACTCCAAAGAAAGGAGGTGGGTTTGGGTCAAAGAAAAATTCATGGGTGAAGGAGATATTTAAGTACTTCAGTATATAGACATAGTGGAGTCATGATAAAACATAAAAGAAAATGTATATTTAATGCAGAAAGTTATAGGTAATTCATTTGATAGAATTTCAGAGTAAGTGAAAATGAATAAAGAGCAATAAATCTTAATATAAACATAAGGAGTTCTTACTTGGTTTTCCAGCTGTGAAGAGTTTTGTCTAAATTAGAATCTTGTTTTGTTTACTACCTGGATGGATATCTTAAGTTACTTAAAGTTTGTATGTATTAATTTATTTCAACTATAAAATGAGGTCTAATAGTTTCTACTTCATAGGGTGGTTTTAAGAATTAAATGAAATAAATATATATTCATATACATATAAAGCATATATGTTTGCATACACATATATGTTGCTTAGAATAGTTTTTGACATGTAGTAAGTGTTCATTAAATGCTAGATATTTCAATATAACAATTATTAATAATATAATCAAAAGGTGTTGGTCAAAAAATTGATGAGATGGGCTCATTAAAAGCTGATATCTTTAAGTCATAGATGAAAGCATGCAATTACCTTAAGTAAAAGACATGAGAGAAGGTAGAGACTTAGGCTGCAAAGATGGAACTTACAATTTGGATGACATTAAATTTAATGTGCTTGTGGAACATTCAGTTACAGTTGTTCAGAGGACAGTTAAGAGTTTTAGGGCTAAAGGCTTTCAGAAATGATCAGAGATGTAACTATGGAGTGTGCTTCAGTAAAAGCTGGGATGCATAGAGGTTGGCAGTAGAAGGCATAGTCATGGATAAAACAGTTTGCCCAAGGCCACTGGGTTAATAAGTGGCGAATTTGGAATTCAGAGGTTAGTTTTTTTTTTTTTTTTTTGTGAGGAAGATCAGCCCTGAGCTAACATCCGTGCTAATTCTCCTCTTTTTGCTGAGGAAGACCGGCTCTGAGCTAACATCTATTGCCAATCCTCCTCCTTTTTTTTTTTCCCCAAAGCCCCAGTAGATAGTTGTATGTCATAGTTGCACATCCTTCTAGTTGCTGTGTGTGGGAGGCAGCCTCAGCATGGCCGGAGAAGCGGCACGTAGTTGTGCGCCCGGGATCCGAACCCAGGCCACCAGTGGTGGAGCACGCGCACCCAACCACTAAGCCACGGGGCCGGCCCCAGATGTTAGTTTGATAAGTGTAGATGACTTCATTTCTCTGTAACTCAATTACCTGTAGAATGATAGAATCGGGTTAGAGAATCCCTTTTATCCCCTATCAAGAAGAATCTTCTAATTTTATAGAAACTCTCAAACTAATTTTGAGTATGGACAATTGATTTGAGCACAGTTTATCTGTTACGCAAGTAGAAAGAATAAAAGATTTGATTTTGCCGGCCTTATACCTTTAAAACTATTTTCATGGACAGTGGATTTTTTTAATTGATTGTATTGTCAGTTCGTCTACATTGATTCCTTTTTTCAAAAGTTTATTCCTGGGGCCAGCCCGGTGGCACAAGCGGTTAAGTGCGGGTGCTCCACTTCAGTGGCCTGGGGGTCACAGGTTCAGATCCGGGGTGCTCACCTATGCACTGCTTGTCACACCATGCTGTGGTAGCGTCCCATGTAAAGTAGAGGAAGATGGGCACTGATGTTAGCTCAGGGCCAATCTTCCTTGACAAAAAAGATGGGGATGGGCATTGGATGTTAGCTCAGGGCTGATCTTCCTCATCAAAAAAAAAAAAAAAGTTCATTCCTATTTTCAAAAAAATTGTCAAGGAAAACAAAAATGAAGAGATTGAAAGGCCAATATGTTCAATAATAAGGATGATATTGCATTTTGTGTTGCAGTGTGGCTTTCTGTGACCTACTCATATATAGAGTGCTTACCCAAATGTTTATGAACTATTTATCTCTTTCACATTGATTAAAATTTTCACATTTATAAAAATCATTTTTTCTTGATAAAGTATTTGCTTGCAATTTTAATAAATGTCTATCCTTTAATATTTGGGTATTAATGCTGATAATATGGTCCAATTTAATTGCAAAAGTTGGAAAATTACATTTTTCATTGTGAACGACTCAAATAGTACCATTCTTTTTTAGACTTGAATTATTTGAAACTTTGTATTTCATTTAGCAGAAGGAATCTGTCATAGGCACACACATACACAAATTCATACATATATAGTGGCTTTCTCTAATACTTATTTTTGGCTTATTTCTCTTCTTTTTACAGTATTTTACTGTAAATTCAATGCAATAGGCATTCATTGAGAAACTACTACTTGTATATTCCAAGTAGATTAGTGGGCTCTGAAAATACAGTGTTTATGTTCATGACACAGTATTTTAGCTTCTATGACATAAGATTGGCTCAGAGTAGGATCTCACTCAATTTCCCTTGAGATATTTTTATTAAAATGTTATAATTAATTTAATATTACACCAATAATAGGATTTTGAATTTCCTGTTGTTATTCAAAATATATTTAACAAACATTTCATTTTTGTTTTTCCTATATTGTTCATGGGATAATATAAATATTGAATTACTACTCTACCCCTACTTCCTGCCATATCTCATTTTTATAAATCTATTTATCTGTGTATAGGGCATATTTACAACTGTTTCCCTGTGTACATATAATGATATCATAATGGGAAGATTTTGAGTAGAAATTTCTTTTCACCTCCCTATCTTATATATAGATCAATGAACTTGGATTTAGAGGACTATGACCGTGGTAATATTAAGAAGATTAACAATAAGAGTACATATATCAGTACTTGTGGTTACAATACATATTCTAACACTGTGAAACTGAGGCGATCTGTATAAGTACCAACATTCTCTAGACAATTACACTGGAAAGCGAACAAAGAGGAATTATTTTTCTCATTTTCAAAAGAGAAAATGTGTGTCTCATGAAATAAATTATTATCCATTCAAAAGGAGAGCCCTTAAAACTACTTCAAAATATATGCTTTTCTTGGGACAAGTCTGAAGTAGACATTGGGGACACAAATGCAATTTGAAACATTTCATTTCTATATTACTTACAGAGTCTCTGTTATTACAGCTTCTCTCATAGTTAAAGAAGAAATGGAGCACTGAACTTTGTGTCAACCAAAGGGAATAGAAAAACAACCCCAAAACTCAATACTGTTTAGTCCAATTTATGAAGTGATTTGAGGCAGGTAATTCAGATACTGGAAAAACTGTCTTTCACTTAAGTACCAAAAAAATCTAATTTAATGCAGTTGATATCTTCATTCCAGCCAGGAAAGTGGTTTCATCTTCATTTTAGTCTAGATTGCTACTATATGAAGTGACAGTGGGTTTACATGCTCTGGTTTTATATTTATTTTTTCAAAAGAGCTGAGATGCCATCATTTTTCGATTTCATTTGCCATTTCATCGCTTATTCTAGGAAGGCTCAAAGTGTGAAATGGACATGGTGATCTCATTATTTTAAATTAATTCAGCTTCACAAAGAGGAAGTGATTAGTTAAATAATTAGCACATCTTAAAATTGAAGATGTTAACATGTCTCTCATTCTGATATTTTAAATGAATCAAAAATATTTATTAAAATCCATTCTATAAATGTCTTTTAATGACTGCTACCAAGGTTTGAATGCCAAGTCTTCTTGATGTTTTTTCCTCTCTTCTACTCTGTAACTGGCTATTTTAGTTTCTATTTCTATCTCTATCTATCTATCTATCTATCTATCTATCTATCTATCTATCTATCATCTATATCTTCCATCATCATCTACATCTCTCATTTAAAAGGTCATTTATTACTACAATAATGAAACACATGAATACTGAATAGTAGAAACAAGAAATTTAACTATAATATAAGTAATATAGATAATCAGAAATGAGACATCATCTGAGCAAAGAAGTCAGATAACTCAAGTGAAAGGACGGTAGGAAAACGAGAAATGGACTTGGCTAACGTAGAGTGTAGCTGTAAAACAATGATACAGTTATACTCATTATCTACACTTCTATCCATTTTAATTTATGCACAGCTTGTTCATAAATGATTTACTTGGGTCTTTTCTGGCATGAAATGCTATCCTTGTAATATATTTTGCATTTATTTCTTTTTTCCAGATTTGGTCCTGGTCTTCGGTGCCTTACGGTTATACTTGATTCATCTCGGATTGTTTTCTTGTCATTGCTTCTGCTTATACATCTGGGAAGAAAAGAGTTAAGAATCCAATCCACATTCAGGGAAAGAATGAAGGCAGGTGACCTGTTTTAATGTCCTTTTAGACGTGTTAATGACATTCTTTCTGGCAAGTAAACTAATGATATTTGCTAGCAGCAGAATCTGTATCTAGGGGACACATTTAGCAGGAGAAACTTTAGCAGGTTGTCTAGGACTGTTTATAAGAAATAAAAATAAAATCTATGGATCTATGGGAATGGCTTTCTGGAAAATGTCACAGAAGCTTTATCACTATTGGAATATAAAATGGAAATGTTACATAACTGGGATGACTCTCTTCTGTGTAAGAATTGCACTTGCACACCTCACTTGGTACCTCACAGTTAAGTGGGGATAGAGCAAATCTGATGCAGTCAGAAACAGCCTGGGAAGCCACATTGGAAGTTCTGGACCACTTTAAACAATGCTTATGATTACTTGAGGATTTGAAATTACTAGCAAAATTTAATATTGGGTAAAATCTCTGATTTGTCTAAGGCTAAGTTGACAAGTCAATACATAATAGTATCCCTTTCTGCTTGGCTGATACTTAGTCACACATGGATACAAATTAGGCTAAATAATACTTTTATTCTGAGAAACCACACACCCAGCTAAATATTAGAATTCTGATTACCTTCAAAAAGAAGATGATTAATACTGAAGGACAACTAGTAATCTCTGTAATTCACTTCTAAATATGGATCCCATAAACTCTCATAAATATGCATCAAAAGACATGTACGAAAATGTTCACCACATTAGAACTGATAAATATTTTTGGAATGCTAAACAGTAGTAAAAATAGTTGCCTTTGTTCCTTTGTCTCCTCACTTGCAAAATCCCATTGGCAGCAGCGGCAGGGGTAGAGAGAGCAAAACCTGGTCCTCAGCCCTGGGATCACTGGAAATTAGAGATGTCAGCGGGTCCTTCCGGAGATATTCACTCAGGCCAGAGTGGTACGTTTTCTAGTTATCTTCAAGGGCCAAAATACCTCTAGGAAACGCTGTCTTATTCTTGCTTCAGGGCTTGTCATAGCTGGTCACTAGGTTTGGTCCTCTGGTGCCAGCTGTCTCCTCTCAGTCTGCAGTACAGCCCATGACTTTGCTCACTTCATGATGATACATCCAAGAGGATGTTGAGACTTGGGATTACAGTAGACAGAGAAAGCCAGCAGATACATATTCAGGATGCTGAGGCTGTCTTCCATGAACCATCCTCTCTGTCCGTCATTTTTAAAAGTAAATATAATTTGGTTCTGTTTTCATAAAGTATTTCTGCTAATCTATCTGGATAAATAGATAAAAATATACCCGGTTGACTTAATGTCATCTGTTGCTTTTTCTGCGAGTTAGAATTAGGGCTGATTTTTAAATATTATTGCTAATTTCTTACATCACCTTAATTCTTTAAATAATTATATAGTTTTAAAATAAGATATTTTTCTGACTCTTAAAAAGTAAAACAGGGTGTACCCTATGAAAACACAGATTTAGGACAATTTCCTTGAAGATAATAGCCCTAACGTCACACCTAAAAGACATTCTGAAGATGCAATGGTTTACCTCATAATTTGTTAGAAATTTGACAGAATTAGACATTATTTTTGAAGAGTTTTATGTTCAAACAACCTTTATCTATATACATTATGATGTTCTTTTTTTTTTAATTTTATTTTATTTTTTCCCCCAAAGCCCCAGTAGATAGTTGTATATCATAGTTGCACATCCTTCTAGTTGCTGTATGTGGGACGTGGCCTCAGCATGGCCGGAGAAGCAGTGTGTCGGTGCGCGCCTGGGATCCGAACCCAGGCCGCCAGCAGTGGAGCGCGTGCACTCAACTGCTATGCCACGGGGCCAGCCCTACATTATGCTTTTCTATGCAAATAGTGTATCAGCAAAAAGAACTGCACTGCAAATTAAGCATAGCATGTTACATTGAACATTTCTTGTAAAAAATGAACACTTATAGGGGCTGGCACTGTGGCATATTGGTTAAGTTTGGCACATTCTGCTTCAGTGGCCCAGGTTCACTGGTTCGGATCTCAGGCACAGACCTACACCACTTGTCAGCCATGCTGTGACAGTGACCCACATATAAAGTAGAGGAAGATTGGCACAGGTATTAGCTCAAGGCTAATCTTTCTCAGCAAAAACAAAACAAAACAAAACAAACTTAAATATCTGTATCAACAGATACGTTCACAAGACAATATAACATTAAAATCCAGTCCTGCTAGAGTGAGTTTCTATTTACATCACAATGTTTCTAAAGTCAACATAATCCAGATTATCTATTGAATCTGTTTTGCAATCAGCAAGCACCTTTACAATCACTTTGTAAAATACACTTTTGGAAGAAGGTAAATTTTCCATCAATTAACTAAAGACTCTATATGCCTGGAAGATCAAAGTCTTATCTGTATTTTTACTCAGATAGAACACAATAGCTGAAACTTTGTATTCTCTCTCCATGCTCACTCAGCGCATAGACATGGCAATGTGAAGTGTCTAATTCTCTGCACACAATTTTAGTAGCTAAGGTGAATTGGCTCTCCTGTTTTCTTTGGCTCAAACGAATAACTAAGAGAGTTCTTCAAATACAACATGATTATTCATCTTTAATCAAGTGAATAAATTGACTAATAAGAATCTGCCCAGTGATCACTCTCTGGAGAAGTAAATTAATCTATGTATACACTTGAGCCTGCCACCCAGAGAGAGGTCACTCATATTGTCTGCACTGCTGCCATGTTAAGTGCATCCCAGGCAGGGTAAACATCCATCTTGCTTCAAGAAATGATCAGTCAGGTCCCTGGGTAATTCAAAGGATTGCAAACCTGGTATGAGTATCCAAGAGATTTTCAATATTAAAGCAAAATAAGCAGACTACCAAATGCTTAGCATTTCTTCATAGTTAGGATGCTAGCTTATTGAAATGAATGTTCCTTTTCAAGAGCAATAGACTAAATCTATAAAAAATAAAATGCACTTTTATTATATTCCTTTTGATTTAAGCAGTTTATAATTTAGAACAATATTCATTATATAATCTAAACATACGAAGATTTTCAGGCAGGCAATCATGCAATGTGTCAGAGTTAAGCTACAGAAAATTTTTTTAAAAAGAGAAAAAAATGTTTTACCCTTTTAAATCATTTGTCATAATATAACAAGTTTATAAATATGGCGTATTCAAATTTAAAAGCTGTAAGATTCAAGTCTGTTCAAACTAAAAGAAAAGAAAGAAACATAAATCTTCAATCAGGTACTCAGAAATGTATTAAAACCACAATGTCCTTGGGACAACTCATATTAAAAGACACAATACTGTACTTCTTGGTGCCGTGTCTCAAGTTACAGCCAAAGCCCGCAGGTAAGACAAGTTTTGCACTCATTCTGCAATACACCTAACAGTCCAGCCCCTAGTCCTTGTATTTTTTAAATGATAGATTCCATAGGACCTAGGGAAAGTTAAAGGAAAGTTAAAGTTATAGTCCCGATTTCTTACTGCACTATAGGCAGCCTTCAGGTGTAAGTTTTACACTTTTGAAGCTGGTGGACAGAGAAAGAAAATAAGTATTGTTATGGTGATTGTAGCCTGACTTCCAGGAATTTACTGCTCTCACACTGATGTGACCAGTAACACACTTATATGTGTACCATCACACTCTGCCAGGTGTTATTTTCCCCATTTTCACAAATGGGAAACATAGGACTTAGTTGGGGAACCTAACTTTCTTAGGATGACTCAGATAGGAAATGGTACAAGCATATTCAGCTTAACAGCTCTTGCACTGATAGCTATTACAAGTGGAGTTGACAAACAAATGAGTACACTTAATATACCTTGGCTACATATGACCGTAGTGGGACAGACTATTTCCAACATCTGTGTATTTGACAAAGTGTTTTACTTCACAAGAACAAAAGATATGAGTTTTTGTGTTTTAGAACTCAGATTGGAAGCCAATTTTAAATTCTCTACATTGATGTAATACTTACATTGCAAGAACAGATGAGAGAACCAAGAGACAGCTTGCAAGTACAGAAAAGAAAGAAACATAAGATTTAATCTTAGGAAATGTCAAATATTGAAGATAAAGGAGTCAGAGCTGTAAATATCTAAGTTAGAAGAAAAGCCTGGAGAGAAAACTAGGTGCCACAGAACCAAATTAAGGGAAATTAAGGCACTAAAGATGGAAAAGGGAGTTCCAAGATGCCAAAGACATAGCTGCAGATGATGCCAGGAATATGGATGTCTCAAGCTGCAGCTAGAGTGGAAGTATGGAGCCAAGGAGAGATTCTTTTGGACAACAGAGAGGCAAGGGAGAATATGATAAAATTTGCTATTTGTACTAAATATCTCAGTTAGCAAATGTGATGGAAATACTAGTGAAGAGAGACTTGGGATAGATCTATCTGAAAGGAAAAGATTCCAATCCTCAAGATGAAAGATGATGAAGATCTGAAATAAAAGAATATATGTAAGAGAGTGATGTCAGCAACATGGCAGAGTGAGCTGTTCCCTTTATCTTTCCCCCTTTGAACTACAACTAAATGAATATTCATTGACCAATGGAGGATACTCACACAGCACTACAGGACATCTGAGAAACCCACGCAGTCATACATTCGAAGGTGGATGGACTCACTCCCTGGGAAGTGGTGGAGATAGGTGAGCACTGCTGTATCCTTCCTGGGAAGACCTGTCAGCGTGCCCAAGCACCTTCCTGGCCTGCACAAGTGCCCAGAGTACTGCTGCTGTGCCAAAAGTTGAGTGTTCCCCAGCATGACTATGGGAAAGGGTGGCAGCAGCCTGGGGTCTGTGAGCAAATGCCTTCCTGGCTGGTGGGAGAGCCCACCCTGCCACTGCGGAACCAATGAGAGGTCCAGGCTCAGACCCTGGAAGGAAGCCCAGCCCATGAAGCACACTGGCTGGTGCAACCAGAAGAATAACTGGTGGCAGATACACACACATGCCAATGCATCCCCAGCCTGAGCAAGTGCCCATAGTACCACTGCATCCCCATAAGTGTGAATGCACCTCAACACAGGGGCAGCCCTGAGCCGACGTGCGAATGCTTTCCCAGCTGGTAAGACCATCCACCGTACCCACACAACTTCTAGCAGACAGGGTGGGATCAGAAGCACACCTCCTACTTTCTCCCGGTGGTTGCAGGTGGAATCTGCAATCTGATACTACCACAAATGCCCTGGCAAAAGATTAGTTCATCAAAGACCATGAGAAACTACAGCAACAATTCAGAGCAGAAGAAGAATGACAAATCTCCAGAAACCAGCTCTGAAGTCACAGAAATTTACAATATAAATGACAGAGAATTCAAAATAGCTGTCATAAAGAAACTCGAATTATAAGAAATTCAAGAAGACAGTTCAATGAGCTCAGGAATAAAATTAATGAGAATAAGGAATACTTCATCAAAGAGATTGAAACTATTAAAAAAAAAAAGCAGAAATTCTGGATATGAAGAACGCAATTAATGAGATAAAAGATAATCTAGAATCCTTAAAAAATAGAGCTGATGTTATTATGGAGGAAAGAATTAGTGAGCTAGAGGATAAAAATATAGAAATGCTTCAGGTGGAGGAGGAGAGACAACTAAGAATTAAAAAAATCAAGGAATTCTTTGAGAAATATCCCACTCAATTAGGAAAAGCAAAATAAGGATATTAGGTATTCCAGAGGGAGAAGGGAGGGAGAAAGGAGCAGAGAGCTTGTTCAGAGACATAATGGCTGAAAATTCCCAAAGCTGGGGAAGGAACCAGACTTACAAATCTACGAAACTAATGGAACTCCTAGTTACATCAATGCTAAAAGACATTCTCCAGGGCATATAATAGTAAAATTAGCAAAAGTCAATGACAAAGAAAAAATATAAAGGGCAGGAAGGCAGAAGAAAATAACTTACAAAGGAACTCCTATCAGGTTTTAGTGGGTTTCTCGGCAGAAGCCTTACAATCTAGGAGAGAATGGAATGATATATTAAAAATACTGAAAGAAAAAACTTTTAGCCAAGAATATTCTATCCAGTGAAACTATCCTTCAGATATGATGGAGAAATAAAATCTTTCCCGCATAAACAAAAGCCAAGGGTGTTCAGCGCCACTAGGCTTCCCCTACAAGAAATGATTAAGGATGGCCTCACACTTGAAAAAAAAAATGGCAAAAGTCTACAAAGCTTTGAGCAAGGAGATAAATAGACAGAAAAAATCAGAAAACTGCAGCTTTCTTTCAGAACAGGATAGCAAATACTTAATTAAAAGATAAAGGGAAGGAAAGCATCAAAAGTAACTATAAACACTTCAATTTAATCACAAACTCACAACACAAAACAGAATAATTTGTGACAACAATAACTCAGAAGGGGAAGTGGAGAGGGATGGAACCTACTTAGGCTAATGGAGGTAAGAGGCTATCAGAAAATGGACTATTTCATCTATGAGATCTTTTATACAAACCTCATGGTAACCACTAAACAAAAAATCAGAGCAGAGCCATAACCCATAAAAAAGAAAAGTGAGAAAACCTCCACAGAAAACCACCAAAATAGAATGACTCTCAGAAATACACAGGAAGAGAAACAATGGAAATTGAACAACTGGAAAACAAGAGATAAAATGGCAGTATGAAGTCCTCATATATCAGTAATAACTCTAAATGTAAGTGGATTGAATTTCCAATCAAAAGACACAGAGTAGCTGGATGGATTAAGAAATAAGACCCAACAATACACTGGCTCCAGGAAACACATCTCAGCTCTAAAGACAAACATAGGCTCAGAGTGAAGGGACTGAAGATGATACTACAAGCAAATGGCAAGCAAAAGAAAGCAGGTATTTCCATACCTATTTCAGACAAAGCAGATTTCAAGATAAAAAAGACAATGAGAGACAGAGAGGGGAAGTATATAATGATAAAAGGGAATTTCCACCAAGAGGACATAACACTTATAAATATATATGCACCTAACACAAGAACACCCAAGTATGTACAGAAATTATGAACAGACCTAAAGGGAGAAATTAATGACAACACAATAATAGTAGGGGACCTCAACACCCTGCTTACATCAATGGATAGATTATCCAGACAGAAAGTCAAAAAGGAAATAGTAGATTTAAATGAAACACTTGAGCAGATGGACTTAATAGATTTGTATATAGAACATTCCATCCAAAAACAGCAGAATACACATTCTTCTCAAGTGCACATGGAACATTCTCAAAGATAGACCATATGTTGGGAAGCAAAGCAAGTCTCAATAAATTTAAGAAGATGGAAATCATATCAAGCATCCCTTCCGACCATAAGGCTATGAAACTAGAAATCAACTACAAGACAAAAGCTGGGGAAGTCACATGTATGTGGAGACAAAACAATATGCTACTGAACAACCATTGGATCAGTTAAGAAATCAAAAAATGCCTGGAGACAAATGAAAATGAAAATACAGCATACCAATTCTTGTGGGATACAGCAAAAGCAGTTACAAGAGGGAAATTCATAGCAATACGGGCCCACCTCAACAAATAAGAAAAATATCAAATAAATAATCTTAAACTACACCTAACAGAACTAGGAAAAGAACAAATGAATCCAAGTCAGCAGACGGAGGGAAATAATAAAAGTTAGTGCAGAAATAAATGAAATAGAGACTAAATGAACAGTAAACAGGATCATTGAAACTAAGAGCCAGTTCTTTGAAAAGATAAACAAAATTGACAAACTCTTAGCCAGACTCACCAAGAAAAAAAGAGAGAAGGGTCAAATAAATAAAAGTAAAAGTGAAAGAGGAAAAATTACAATGGATACCACCGAGATACAAGGATTATAAACTATATGCCTACAAATTAGACAACCTAGAAGAAATGGATAAATTCTTAGACTCATACAACCTCTCAAAACTGAATCAAGAAGAAATAGAGAATATGAATAGACCAATCACAAGTAAAGAGATTGAAACACTAATTAAAACCCTCCGAAAAAACAGAAATCCAGGACCAGATGGCTTCTCTGGAGAATTTTACCAAACATCAAAAGAAGATTTACTACCCATCCTTCTCAAACTATTCCAAAAGATTGAAGAAGACGGAACATTTCCTAACTCATTCTATGAGCCCAACATTACTGTGATACCAAAACCAGGCAAGGACAACACAAAGAAGGAAAATAATTGGCCAATATCACATAGATGCAAAAATCATCAACAAAATATTGTCAAACCGAATCCAGCAATAGATTAAAAGGATCATACACCACAATCAAGTGGTATTTGTACCAGGGATGCAGGGTACAACATCTACAAATCAATCAATGTGATAAACCACATTAACAAAATGAGGAATAAAAATCACATGATCATCTCAATAGATGCAGAGAAAGCATTTGACAAGATCCAGGATCTATTTGTTAAAAACTCTCAGTAAAATGCGTATAGAAGGAAAATAATTCAAAATAATAAAGGCCATATATGACAAACCAACAGCCAACATCATAGTTAATGGGGAAAAACTAAAAGCCATCCCTCTGAGAACAGGAGCAAGACAAGGACGCCCACTCTTGACACTACTATTCAACATAGTACTGGAGATTTTGGCCATAGCAATTAGGCAAGTGAAAGAAATAAAAGGAATCCAAATTATAAAAGAAGAAATGAAACTATTGCTGTTTGCAGATGACATGACTCTATATATAGAAAACCCTAAAGAATCCATCAGAAAACTATTAGAATTAATCAATGACCACAGAAAAGTTGCAGAGTACAAAATCATCTTAGAAAAATAAGTTGCATTTCTATACACTAAAAACGAACTATCAGAAAGAGAAGTTAAGAATACAATCCCATTTACAATTGCAGCAAAAAGAATAAAATATCTAGGAATAAATTTAACCAAAGAAAAGAAAGCCCTATATGCTGAAAACCATAAGATGTTATTGAAAGAAATTGAAGAAGATATAAAGAAATGGAAAGACATTCCATGCTCATGGATTGGAAGAATAAACATAGTTAAAATGTCCATATTATCTAAAGCAATCTACAGATTCAATGAAATCCCAATAAGAATCCCAATGACATTCTTCACAGAAATAGAACAAAGAATCCTAAAATTTATATGGAACAACAGAAGACCTCGAATAGCCAAAGCAATCCAGAGAAAAAAGAACAAAATGGGAGGTATCAAAATCCCGGACTTCAAAATATAGTGCAAAGCTACACTAATCAAAAGAATATGGTACTGGCACAAAAACCGACACATAGATCAATGGAACAGAATTAAAAGCCCAGAAATAAAACCACACGTCTATGGCCAGTTAATCTTTGACAAAGGAGCCAAGAACATACAATGGAGAAAGGAAAGTTTCTTCAATAAATGTTGTTGGGAAAACTGGACAACCACATGCAAAAGAATGAAAGTAGACCATTATCTTTCACCATACACAAAAATTTACTCAAAATAGATTAACGACTTGAAGGTAAGATGTGAAACCATAAAACTCCTAGAATAAAATATAGGCAGTACACTCTTTGACATCAGTCTTAGCAGCATCTTTTCAAATTCTGTGTCTACGCGGGCAACAGAAACAAAAGCAAAAATAAGCAAATGGGACTACATCAGACTAAAAAGCTTCTGCAAGGCAAAGGAAACCATGAACAAAACTAAAAGACAACCCACCAACTGGGAGAAAATATTTGCAAATCATATATCCAACAAGGGGTTAATTTCCAAAATACATAGAGAACTCATACAACTCAATAACAAAAAAACAAACAACCCGATCAAAAACAGGGAAGATGATATGAACAGACATTTCTCCAAAGAAGATATACAGATGACCAATAGACACATGAAAATATGTTCAACCTCACTAATTGTTAGGGAAATGCAAATCAAAACTACAATGAGATATCACCTTACCTAAGCCACCCGTGGCTTAGGGGTTAAGTTCACGTGCTCTGCTCCGGAGGCCCAGGGTTTGCAGGTTTGGATCCCGGGTGTGTACATATGCACCACTTATCAAGCCATGCTGTGGCAAGCGTTCCACATATAAAGTAGAGGAAGAGGGACACGGATGCTAGCCCAAGGCCAATCTTCCTGAGAAAAAAGAGGAGGACTGGCAACATATGTTAGCTCAGGGCTAATCTTCCTCACACACACAAAAAAAACAACAAATGTTGGAGAGGGTGTGGAGAGAAGGGAACCCTCATACACTGCTGGTGGGAGTGCAAACTGGTGGAGCCTCTATGGAAAACAGTATGGAGATTTCTCAAAAAATTAAAAATAGAAATACCATACAATCCAGCCATCCCATTATTGGGTATTTAACCAAAGATCTTGAAATCAGTAATCCAAAGAGATTTATTCACCCCTGTGTTCACTGCAGCTTTAGTCACAAGAGCCAAGAAGTGGAAACAACCCAAGTGCCCTGCTATGGATGAATGGATAAGAAAATGTGGTATATATATACAATGGAATACTACTCATCCATAAAAAAATGACAAAATCATCCCATTTGCAACAACATGGATGGACCTTGAGGGTATGATGTTAAGCGAAGTAAGCCAGACAGAGAAAGACAAATACTGCATGATTTCACTCGTATGTGGAAGATAAATAAATACATGGATAAAGAGAACAGATTAGTGGTTACCAGAGGGGAAGGGACCTGGGGCATGGGCAAAAGGGGTAAAGGGGCACATATGTATGGTAATGGATAAAAATAGACTACTGGTGGTGAGCATGATGCAGTCTGTACAGAATTTGATAAATAATAATGTATACCCAAAATTATACAATGTTATAAACCTTTATGATTTCAATAAAATAATTGAAAAAAAAAGAATGTAAGTATAAAAGAAAAGCTGGATTTTATGAAGTATTTCATATTACTCAATGGGAAATTTAGTTTTGGCTTTTACTAAATAATCTCTCATAACTGTAAATTAAGAGACATGGTTCTTAACTCCCATACGTTTATTCTCCAACAGTGGTGTAAACATTGATACAATAATGGTTATGCGCGCTAGTAATAGAATGACCTGGGAGACTTACAAATAAACTTATGTAGAAAGGACAATCAAGGTTCTAAAATATAATAGTTGAGGACAAATGTATAGAAGAATATGATATAGAAGAGATTAAATTTATGCATAGCTCATCTCCACATTCCAAAACTCGTTATATGTATGTGGGTATGCTTTCTCAATATGCATACTTAATATCTTATCCAACAACTGTAAACAAATGGGACCAGAGGAAGACCTAAGAAGAAACTGAGTAACATTACAGTAAAATTCTCATAGCAGAACAGGACTAGATTCCTCCCTCCTCTGTCTCTTCTTCCAGCTTTGGTCATGGTCACAAATGAGGCAACAATGCTACAATTCTAGTCAAAGGAAGATCTGCATCAGAACTTTAGTGGATCAGACCTTTCTATATTTAAAAGAAATATATCAATAAACATAAGAAAAGATTCTCAACTTTAGTGGTTATGGAAAAATGCAAATTAAAATCATGAAACAGCAACATTAAAAGTCCTAAAAATGCCAAGTTCATGGAACCTAGGAGCTTTCATATGATGCTAGAGGGAGTGCAAATTGGTACAACCAATATTTATATAAACATACACACACTGAGGTCACATATAAATGAAAAGAGTATACAATAAGTATTCTTTTATCTTTAACTTATTTAACTCAACATTAAGCTTCTGAAATTCATTTGATTTGTTGTTCATATTTACAGTTCATTCATTCTCATTGCTTTGTATCATCTATTGGATGAATATAATACATATACTTATTTGTTCTACTGTTGACGGGCATTTGAGTATTTATATATATTTCATATATATACTTATCTACAGAATAAGGCAAACAAATGGTAACCTTTCGTAATGTAGTAAATGGAAGAGTGCCTGGTGGAGTTTCTGGGGTGCTGGTAAACTTATATATCCTAATGTGTAGAGAGGTTTCATGGGTTATGTTCTATATAGAAATTCATCAAGCAATACTCAAAATTTATGCACTTTCCACAGGTATGTTATACCCCAATTGTATTAGTCTGCTAGGGCTGCAATAACAAAACACTGTCCACTGGGTGGCCTAAACAACAGAAATTAATTTTCTCACAGTTCTGGAGGCTACAACTCCAAGATCAAGATGTCAGCAGATTTGGTTTCTCCTAAGGCCTCTCTCCTTAGCTTGCAGACAGTCATCTTCTGTGTCCTCACATGACCTTCTCTTGGTGCACACTTCCCTGGTGTCTCTTCCTCTTCTTACAAGGACAAGAGTCCTCTTGGAGTAGGGCCCCACCGTTGTGATCTCATTTAACCTTAATTACCTCCTTATAGGCCCTATCTCCAAATACAGTCACATTGGGGGTTAGAGCTTCAACATATGAATTTTGTTGGGGGGGGGTGACACACACATTCAGTCCATAAAGTATAAATAAAATAATAATAATAAAAAGTTCAGGGGCTGGCCCCGTGGCGCAGCAGTTAAGTGCACGGCGCTCCGCTGCTGGTGGCCCAGGTTCGGATCCCGGGCGCGAACTGATGCACCGCTTGTAAGGTCATGCTGTGACGGGGTCCCATATAAAGTAGAGGAAGATGGGCATGGATGTTAGCCCAGGGCCAGTCTTCCTCAGCAAAACGAGGAGCATTGGCAGGGATGTTAGCTCAGGGCTGATCTTCCTTACCAAAAAAAAAAAAAAAAGTTCACAAAAAAAGAAAGAAAAACAAAGAAACATAGCATCTACAATCTGAAAAGTATCTTACATGGCAATCATCTTCCCTCACTCCTTTCATTTGCTGTTCTTGTATTTCCTTTACATAACTTGGTATAACAAACTTTAATACCCTGCTCCCTTCTTCATCTCTATGTCTACATCAACTGTATTGCCCCTCTGCCTTAATCAGCAAACCTGGCATTGCTGCGCGTGTGATGGAAAGAGTTGGGAATATTTATTGCACAAACTTTAGGCAAAACACTGAAAATATAATTATCACTGGCTCTTTTTGAGGGTAACAAGTTTCCTTTGTCCAGCCTTTTAAAAATAAAACTACATTAAAACACGTGACAAATCTCATCTTTTCAAATCGCCTTCAAATGTAAATCAAATTTGGAATCTAAATAAATGATGTAGCATCATGTTAATTAATGAATTCTTGCTATGAAATTAATTAGAAATTTAGGCAGCATAAACTTTATTAAGCTTAAAAATTTTAAGGGTCAAATTAGAAAACAATTATTAAAGATTAAGATTGCTTCTAAATATTAAATATGTTGTAAATCTGTATTGTACATAGAAATGTTTTCTCTGAGACTTAATTTATCAGTATTCTACTCTATCCAATTTTGTTGTTGACTAATACACAGGAGACAGTGTCTGATGTGGGATTATACAGCTCATTCTTAGAAGTTGGCAAGCAATTTTAGAAATTGTAGACACCCAAGATAACAATTTTGAAGTTGGATGAAATGTAATCCTTGAATAAAATCAATGTAACACCCAAGATTTTTGATACAAATCATACACAATACATTTCAAAAGCATTCCAAAAGTAAAGAACTGAAATACACGGTAACTAATCCATAGCCTCAGGGGTATATGAACAGCTGGTTTATTTTTCACTACTCATAAGCCTTTGAATTTAGCTGTTCTGTTTTCTGCATTTAAACATGTGGTGCTTATAGCATCCTTAATAATCAAAACTAGATAGCTGTCACAAATACCTGTGCTAGTTACATCATATTAAACACATAAATAATCATATTAAATACACTCAGTTACTCAAGAGTATAGAATGTTTTGCAAATGATATTATGTATTGAAAAATAATATTTAAAATATCTGTCGATTTTCATGTCCAAGAAAATTCTCTATCTATTTTTCTACTTAATGTTAGAACAAAGGTGTGGCCAGAACAAAGCATGTGAAAATGTGTTATATTTACTCTAAACCACACAAAAAATGGAAGAAACTTCTTTGATCTTTTAGCATATCTGTTAAAGCGAATAGGTCAACTTACAGATTCTTCCATAAGCCTGTTGGACTTGCTTATGTATATTGAAATACTTTTAAAGGACTATAAACTAACTTTTCACCAGCTAATCTTTTTTTTTTTTTTTGAGGAAGATTGGCCCTGCGCTAACATCTTTTGCCAATCTTCCTCCTTTTTTTTCCTTTTTTCTCTCCAAAGCCCCAGTAGATAGTTTTATGTCACAGTTGTACATCCTTCTAATTGTTCTATGTGGGACGCCACCCTAGCATGGCTTGATGTGTGGTGTGTATGTCCATGACCAGGATCTGAACCAGTGAACCCAGGGCCACCAAAGCAGAGCACACACACTTAACTGCTATGCCACCGGGCCAGCCCCCTCACCAACTAATCTTTTATGTAGAAATGTTTATGATGCTATTGAATACAATCCTTCAGAAGACTGAAGTAAATATTGGGCATATTTATTACTTTCTTATTGATCTAATAAAAAAAATTAATTGTAGAATTCTTTTAAAAAAATCTTAATTCCTTCCAGGTTTGTAAAACTGTATGAATTCACTAAAGTAATGTAAATATTAATTCAATAAAGTTTTTCTGAACACTTTCTACATAACTGGAACTCCTATAGCCTTTGCAGTATAGAACAACCTGCCCACTGGCCTATGGGCCAAATCTGGCCTCCCCCCTGTTATTGTAAGCAAAGTATTCTTATAACACAGACCCACTTATTCATTTATGTTTATTTTCTGAGTGCTTTCTTTCTACAATGCCAGGGTTGTGTAGTTGCAGCAGAGACTGCACGGCCTGCAAAGTAAAAGCATTTACTATCTGGCTTCTAAGAAGAAAAGTTTGCCAAACCTTCATATGGAGGAGTGTGTGTATGTGCAGAAAAGATAATATCTTTATGGGCAATAAAGAGGGAGTAGCAGGCCGGCCCCCTGGCTTAGCAGTGAAGTGCATGCGCTCCGCTACTGGCGGCCCGGGTTCAGATCCCAGGCGTGCACCCATGCACTGCTTCTCCCGCCATGCTGAGGCCGCGTGCCACTTACAGCAACTAGAAGGATGTGCAACTATGACATACAACTATCTACTGGGGCTTTGGGGAAAAAAAAAAAAAAAAGGAGGAGGATTGGCAATAGATGTAATAGATGTTAGCTCAGAGCCAGTCTTCCTCAGCAAAAAGAGGAGGGTTGGCATGGATGTTAGCTCAGCGCTGATCTTGCTCACAAAAAAAAAAAAAAAAGAGGGAGTAGCAAAGGAAACTCACAGGGCTGTTGTGATAATCAGAGCAAGCATTATGTGAAAGCACCCTAATGCCAATATTAGTGCATGTTTAAGTATTCAATAGATGTTTATCAAGAAATTGATCTAAAAATTTATTTACCAATATGCACTGAGCACATATCAAATGCAAATCAGTCAGGGGCTTAAAGAAATGTGAAAAGAATTGTTTTAAAGTTTTATCTATCATCTTACCTAAAGTATAAAAATAAAAAACATAATAAATTTGGGGCAGGCCCTGTGGTGTACTGGTTAAGTTTGGCACACTCTGCTTCGGTGGCCCAGGTTTGTGGGTTCGGATCCTGGGCGCAGACCTACATCACTCATCAGCCATGCTGTGGTGGTAACCCACATACGAAGTAGAGGAAGACTGGCACAGTTGTTAGCTCAGGGCTAATCTTCTTCAGCAGCAAAAAACAAAACAAAACAAAACAACAACCAGAAAACATAAATTTTATGGATGATTCCTCTGTTTACTATGTGAATAATCTTCAAAATTATACTTTTTTTTCACATCTTGCCCTGGTCAGACCTCTGGTTTTTAAATCCACAATCCCACCTAACTGTAAGACTTTGGTCAGCTTAATATCTTTAGAATGTTAATAGGGTTGCAGTGATGACTATACATGATAATCCATGAAGTGGTGGGAAGAAGTTGGATCTTGGATATATTTTGAAGGTACAGTCAACACAATTTCCTGACTAATATCATGTGGAGTGTGAGAAGAGTCAAGGATGAGGTATATATGTATTTTTTTTTTTTTTTCCTCTGAAAAACTAGGAGGATAGAGCTGCTACTGACAGTCATGGAAAAGACTGTGTGGCAGAGATTTTGAAGAAAAGGATCGGAGGTTCATTTTCAAATATATGTTAGCTGTAACTGCTTAACCTATATGTGGGTGGCTCTATGTCCTAGATGCTTAACACATAAAAGCACATTTGCAAATGACATCTAGACTTTTCTCAAATAGATGTTTGCATAAGTGTACTTGAACAGAACAGCACAAGATAGGATGACAGAAAGTTAGTATTTCTTTTCTTATACATTAAAAAAAAAAAGCCATGGAAACAAATGGCAGAAGCAAAATTGAACTCATGTGTTAATCTCATAATTAACATGATGATGCCTCAGTTTCCTGTACTAGAATATCAACTAAATTTGAACTATTTCTTGAGGATATCAGAATGACAGCAAAATGATTTATATTGGAATAAATTGCTTTTATTAAATGTGTAGAGAGATGAGATGAATATTTCTGGAAATGCATACATAAATTTAAATATATTTTCAAAACAGCAAGTATGTAGCATTTTTCAGTATTTCACTATGGTGTTATGAAGTCAATTTGATTTCCCAACTGAATGAACATTCTCACACCTTTTTACTCATGCAATGAAGAAGTGAATGGTTTGTAATTTATGGGTACACAGTGTAGTTACCACCAGGGGAAGGAATAGAGCTATATATAAAGGTATACATATTTTATTTCCTTTAAACTCCCTCCCAGTCACCTTCAATGAATATTAGGTTCATTCCATGTTATTGTTCCTTCGGCTAAATGAATAGACCATAGAACTTTTCTTTATTAGTTGTTACATGAATGGCAAAACAAAACTTCCTTTAAAATAAAATTGAGGAAATCTTTCAGGTTAAATGAGGAACTACAATATTATCTTTGAGAACAAAATCAAAATATCCCAAGGCATGCTACTTAAAATGAAGGTTTATAAGCTATCAGTTTCTTTGTATCTTGCATATAGTCTCGAGCAGTGACATTAGTAAAGAGAGTGTCTGGCACCATGCCCACGATGCCAGAAATGGGAAAGACTACTTCCCCCAAAAAAACTTCTCAGAAGTACATCGCAAGCCCTAATTCCCTCACCATCTAGTAGGTGATTACTTAATATATTTGAATTTTAGATTATGTCAAAAAATGAACCCTATTTTCTTGATCAGGCAAAAGTAAAGGAATGCATGCAAAATGCCGTAAAACGTGTATTGTTTTAGTGAGGCATAAAATCTAGTCTGGAATTATGAATATTGTTTTGGTCATTGAACAAAATTATCTAGGTTACTAATACATTTCTTCCACATTTAAAGTACTCTAGACCAGAAAACATTCAGTTTCTAACAGAATAATACCAGGATAGAGAAATGAAGTAAGAGGAACAACAGGCTGTGGGTCTATTGTACTATGACTGCTAATTCAAACTCTCAGTTGTTATATTCATACGACCCATTGATATACAGCCTTCTCTACCTCAACACTCCCAGGCAGCTACAAATCAATGTTTACTGGATAGATGTATGATTTGACATGAAAATTTATGAATATTTTATTATATGGCAAGTTTTAAATCATAATAAAAATAAATTAAACATTATTTTGTGACATAGAAAATTAATATTTCTTTATGTTAATACTAGTCCAACAATCACTCATTTGCTTCAAATAATTCATTTTGTTCCTTTAGTTTTTAATTTTCAGGCTTGACTGCTGGCCAGGATTGTATTTTTTAGCTTTAGTAAGTATTTCAAAGTTTTAAATTATATCCATGCAAAAATATTTAACTTTTAAAGGAATACAATAAATATATTGAATCAAGGGTAGAAAATTAATTTAAAAATAAGTTTCAGACTAACTGAAAGTTGAAGATACATTTTTCACTGTTGCATGAGTTTTATTTATTTGTTTTTAGTTTTCCTAGGGGAAAAAAAAGAAAATAATTACTCTGCTTTTTTTTCCCCAATGATGACCAAAGATTCATATATCACACACTTTTTGCTGAACTTAAAATTATAATACATTGTGATTTTGCAAGGTACTTTTCATCCTATTAATTTGATATAAATAAATCATTTATTCATTTATAATAACCATAGAACCAAATTTAAGTATAACAATATTCCAAATATCTAAATCTTGACATCTTAAAGTTAACAATCCTAAGTATTATCATTTAGAGGGCTTAATATGCTCTAACATTTTAAAGGTATTTCTGCTTGTTTCTTTTTTTTTTTTCTGCATTGCTGAACTTGAATTATTTTGTTACTGGAAGTATTATATTCCATATATGATCCATAAGTATCAAAATAATCTTTTTTTTTAAATTATTGCCCTACCCAATCTGATCGATGTGTCATAAGCAACAAACTAAGAATTGTTTGTTGTTGTTGTTGTTGTTTATTCGTTTCTGGTGGAGCTGTGACTCTTTTTCTCTATTTAAAATGCTTCCTAAAGCTGAATGGTTCAAAACATGACCACTAGAGAATCTATAAATGATTTCCATTATTTATTGAATAATTGAAAATTAAAATTGATCTTATTTTCAAACATTTGTTTCATAAATTATTTGCCTGCATTAGAAAGTAAAATTTTCAGTGCTTTTTGGTGATAAGTTTAGTGATTTGATTGTGTTAGCAGGAATATTTCCAGAGGCCAACCTATTAAAAAAATATTTTTAAAAAAACCTTTAACCTGTTTTTGTAGTTTAAACAAAGAATCAATCTACAGTGAAGTTAATAATGCTTTTATTATTGCAACCAATTTAGACAAATACTGTTCCTTTGATCATTCCATGATTAATAACAGTATATCTCACAACTGTTTTATAATTATGAGTAGCCCTCATATACCATCTTGTTTCATTTTTTTCATAAACACAAAATAACACATCAAGACATTTCATCTTTATTTCACTGGAAACACAAATGTTTATTTTGAAAATGTATAACTAAAATATCATAGTAAAAATAGATTATTTATATTTACACATACATATGACCGAGTTGAAGTTATAAAAATTATTTGCATTATTAAGACAAAATATAAAACTATCCTTACATAAATTAATCTGTGTTATACTTGTTTTAAAGCAATAAATGTGATTGCATTGGCATTTTCCTCCAATATGACAAGTGGCCAATTATTTATCCTATACATACTGAGAAAAATATATATATAATTCCATATCAGCAAATAAAAGATGATGAATAATGAATTTTAAAAAGGTCTAGAGAGCATTCCTAATTATGAAATTGAAGGTTTTAGTGGGTAGAAAATAATTTATCTTTATAGTCTCTTTCCTGTTTAGCAAGTATTTTGAAAACCTTAGATGTCATCATTTTCATGCCAGAATTGTAGCCCACCTCCAATAGATGTTTTTCCTTAAATTACTTCAATGATATTTTGCTTGGGACATTCACATGAGTTTTTCCTGTCGTTGCTACTTATAAGATAGCTATCCCAAGCATCAAGTGAAATTTAGCAATATGTTTGTGGTTTCTATTCGTTCAATAAATATTTCTTAAATGACTAACATGTCTGAGGGATGATTACTGGGACAGCAGTGATGAAAAATATAGTCTTTATTTCTATGGAGGTTAAGTTCTTATGGAAATTCTTAGAACAACTAATCAATCAATAATCTCAGGTACTGATAAAATTGCATCATGATAAGAGATTAAGAGAGGGTGGGAGTTACATTTAGTCTAAAAAGGGAGGTTTATGGAAATCTTGACTGATAAGGAGATGTGATTTGTAAGATTGAATATAAGTATAAATCTACCATTCAGGACCAGGAGGAAAAATATTCTGAATAGAAGAAACATTATGTGCTTTGAGACCTATAAGACTGCACCCTCGTTTTGTTATTTCTGTTGCCATTGCTTTTATTTCTTCTTTGACCTTGATTTTTATGCATATCCATACATTCACAATAAATACAGTTTAAAAATGATGATAAAGAAACTTATTATGCAAGAAGCACACATTGTTATTCATTATTTATGATATTATGACACTAAATATATCAATATATTTTTGATCATTAGAAAAATAAAAGGCTCCTGAAAGGATGGCACGCTGACTTCTAAATGAACTTCCCATTGCATTTTCCCAAAGAGAGTGGTCATAGCAGCTTACTTCTTCAAGGCCAACAGAAGAGTCTCTGTGGTCTACCTTGATGGAATTTTATGCAATGCAGTGTACTCATGGGAGTGACGTCTTATCACCTTTGCTTTTTTCTATCGATTGTAAGCAAGTCACAGTTTTTGTCTTCACTCAGGGTGAGAGTGTTATGCAAACTGGTGAATCATCAGGGTTATAGTTTTAGATGTCCTTCCTTTCCTCGTCTACCTAGTGAACTGTTATTCATCCTTCAATTTTGGCAAAACAGTCAACATTTTTAAAAAGATGAGCAGTGAATCTATAGCTGTCTCATAGGACTTTTCATAGTTTTAAAATGTTAAATTTTTTCATAGGCAAATATTTTTAAAGGTATAAGCAATAACTGTATTCAGTCATAGCTTTCTCTTTAGAGTTTTCTTATTTCATAAGGTGGGGTTATTCAAGGATTTTTTTTCTTCCTTTCATTACTGATAGATAACATATTAAAAACACACTGTATTTTATTTTCAACTGAAGCTCTTATAAGTTGGCTATACTGATATAAATTTGTGTATCTCCAGTGCTTGTTGCATAGAAAATGTTTAAGGCATATTTGTTCACTGAACTACAAAGGAAAAATTTAAGTGAGATTTTCCTTCAAGAGTATAAAAGGATAAAATCCTTTTTATTTGGATATATTATATTCTTTACTGATTAGAATTACGTTTAAATAATTTTAAGTAAGAGGAAAACTAAAGTTTACTCGTATTTCATTTGTTTTATGCTTTTGTGTGTGTTTGCCTTTTAATACACCATGAAATCAGTGTTTCTCAAAATGTATGTGTTCATTAGACATACTTCGTTAGACCTACTGAATCAGAAATCTCATCGTATTAGGTCTAGAAACGGCAATCTGACAATCTCCCAAATGATTAATATAAGCAATAATTTTAAGGACATTTTCTGAAACTTCATGCACATGCACTGAACAGAATATATCGCATGAACAATAGACTTTCATTATTGCTGTCACTATACTGACGGGACAAAAATTTACGTTGAAGATCTGGTCTGAAATAAGGTGAAAAGATATAACTGTTGATTCTGTAGTCACTATTTCCGATGAAGTGTGACTCTACAGTTTATAACTCTTTTAAACTAGGCTTTACTTTGTTTGCAATGACAACAAAAAGGAAATAATTACTATTTACATTATTTTACTTATATACAAAAATTATTGTGTTTATTGGAAACATTGCCACAATATTTTTACTCTTTATAAATAAAATTTAATTACACATAGAGAATATGTTTAACTATTTCTTATATATAATTCATCCATACAAACTTGATGAACACACAAAATGTGCAGGATTGTAGGTATTTTTCATGAATGACCATTTACATCACCAAATTTCAGAAAAGGATTTCACAACCTTTCAAACCATATGTTTTCTACTGTACCTACTATAATCCCGTACATATTGTTGAAATAAAAAATATTTGGAAATGATTAACTCTATCTCTCAAGGATTAAAACTACAGAAAATTGACCTGTTATAGTAGGAAAGATTAATTTAAGGAAAGATGATTTACTGAAAATTCCTATTTACTATTTAGGAAGGTAGTTTTTGGTAATAAAATATACTTTTCTACAAGATACATTCCTGTCTACTCTAGTTAGTAATGTTAACTGGGGATATATTAAAAAGAACCACTATCGATACGTCTTTGATCCTGTTATGGTCTAAATAAGAAACCTATAAATAAAATAATGTATATATTTCTAAAATGCACAGTTATTTGACATTTTATAATGAATCTACTAAAGTGGTTTATTTGATGTTTCAGTTTTCTCAAAATATGTTAATATTGTAGAATTATATATGTTATAAGTTATCTATTATGGAGGTCAATTATTGAGTAGTTTGTAAACATATTAGTTTATTTGAAATTGAGTGTTTCCAAATTTTAGGTACGAGAAGCAAGCCAAATGTCAACATAGTACAAAAGCAACATAGTTTCATCTGTATACAAATTTGGACTTTATTGACCAAAATAGCAATTTTCTTTATAACCTATATTTGTTTGTGTGCGTGTGTGTGCTGAAAGCTTCTTTTTAGTATGAGGACTAGAATTACCTTTTGAGTTTGTTGTAAAAAAAACAGAAAACTTCAAGATTGGCAATAAAAGTTTCAGAAGACATTACAATGAAACTTTCATAAGTATATTCTATTCCCGCTTAGATCCTGTCCACATTTAATACGTGTTAAATAAAGACTAGAGAGTTGGCTTCAGTGATACCCTTGCTTCTGTGATATGAAACTTCTCCTCAAAATGGTGATATTCAGCCAATTGCAAGAAAACCTGTGTTTTTATTGTTAAAATTTGAAATACTATTTATTCATTGAATAATAGACACTGTCTTAAATCTCTTGAGCGCCTCTGCTGTCACCCTTACTGTCCTATCTTCTCCTTGATGACCCCCTACTTTTCCCCATGATCCATCATCAAAAGGGTTAACATTTGTCCTGTCAGGGAGCCCCAAGACTCTGACTCAATACTTCAGACTTCCTTCATTCCAAATGGTCAATGTCAGCATAGTGATTCTCCTAAAAGTCCAACATGTAGGCTACCTCCATTGGCTACCCAGGGAGACACACGAACATCAACTTCATTTCCTACTACTATCCCCTCTGGGCTTGGGCATCTGGCAGCCCAGAACAGGCATGGGTAGAGAAGACCACCCATAGACATTCCCTCCTTCCTTCAATTTCCTCAAACAGAGCAGGCTCAGATGCCAGCAGGAGAAATGGAATCCCTTTAGGCAAATACCTAACACTAATGATTACTATATATTTTTATTAAAACTCCTGACTTTTGTTGCTTGGACATATAAATTCTTTATCATTATATCATTTTTTTCTGTTACAATATAATCTTTACTTCCCCTTCATTCCTACCATCTATTTTTATACTCCCTCAACTTTGAACTCACTTTGATCTGTTTCTGTAATTAGTTGTACACCTATCTCCCTTTGGTCTTGGATTATAAGCTTCTCTAGGATAGATGAGCTTCAAATGTGATTTCACTAAAGCATGTAGCTCCTAGATGCTTGGCATATGTTTCTAGAATAAGTGGATCAATGGACTAATTGAATAATTGTGTCATTGAGATGAGTATAAATTAAAAAAAGAAAGTGCAACTAAATTAACAGACTGTTATTTTATGTGATGCCTATATTGATGAAGACAAAAACATATGGATGTAATTTGAAAATGCATCATTCATTATCAGGTTATATTTAGAGCAATTCAACAATGTGGCAGGTGTTTCCCACTCTCTTCAGATTCTAGTTGATTTTTATCAGCTAATATGACATTCATAAAACAGAACATAATATCAAGGGACAGACCAAGGAGAAAGGAGTAAATGTACCAGAAAAGTAGATCTTATTAGTTGAACTGCATTTCCATCCTCTTATTGCATAGTTTAATTATAGAGTTTGATTACTAGTTTGGAAACTTTAGGTGCTACACAAGCAAAAATGATTACAATTTATAATCATATGGGCTTTTGTTATTTTCATTCATGATCTACTTTTTTCATGTTTTATCTTGCTAAGTAGATTCCTTGTGATTGAATCTATAGTGATCACAAATATATGAGATTAATTACGTTAAAGTTACATTCTGTCTTTAGATGTTTGTATACATAAAATGTCCATTAACATTTACACAATATTTTCTTTCTTGATGATTTTTAAGGTGATACAATTTACCAAACTATAATATAGGTGTGTGTGTATATATATACAGGCAGACACACACATACATAGCTATATATGTCACACATATATAAAATTTTATACCTATTTCAAATCTCTAAAACCATAATGGGGATATATTTTCATTTAATAGATAGGTATTTATATAATTTTAATTAGGTATCAAATATCTAGGTAAAATATTTGTACTACTAAAATGTAGATGGTATACTCTAATTCTGTTTATTTGTTAAATAAACTTGTTGTATTAGTTCATTCTATAACAAAAATACTATTGACTGGGTGGCTTATAAACAACAAACATTTATTTCTCAATTTCTGGAGTCTGGGAAGTCCAAGATTACGGTGCCAGCAGATTCGGTGTCTGGTGAGGTCCCACTTCCTCCTTGATGGTTGTAACTTCAGGTGATGAAGAACAAGGGAGCCCTCTCAGGCCTCTTTTACAAGGGCACTAGTTCTACTCATGAGGGCTTCACCATCATGATCTAATCGCCTCCCAAGTCCCCACCTCCTTAGGGGTTTAGATTTCAACATATAAATTTTGGGGATACAAGCATTTAATCTATAGCACTTGTTATGGAGGTAATTTATTAAACCAACATACATTTACTGAGAGTTTCTCATGTTCTTGATGCTATGCTAGGCATAGCTAATGTGGCCAGGAACAGGACAAACATGGTACTTGCCCTGATGGTTTTTATAATTATAAAAGTTTTCTGTAATCTCAGGACCTCCACTCAACTCAATTATTCAACAATTATTTAATAACAATTTGCTGGATGTCAGGGATTGAGCAAAGAAAAAGCAAGTTAATGTGTTTAAACTCACAGATCTTGTAGCGTAAGAGAAGATAAAAAATAGATGCAGTAAATAAGTGAATTATGTAGTTTATTTAAAAGATTGTACTTGTTATGGGAAAACACAAAGCAGAGTACGTGGAGTGGATTATACCAAGAGTCTTGTGATTTTAAAAGAAGTCAGAGGATACCTCAATGATCAAGTAAAACATAAGCAAAAATTAAAGGAAATGAAGCAATTATACTGGCTATTTGAAGTGGAGGTGACAGCCAGTACAAAGACCAAGAACCAAGGGAAACCCTGGGATATTGGAAAACCAGCCAGGCTAGGGTGAATAGAAATGAATAATCAAGGGAGAGAGTAGTATAAAATTATGTCACAAATATAAAGTAACCCCACATTTATAGGCTTTATAGACCACTGTGTAGACTTTTATTTTACTTAAAATGAGAAGCCATGAAAGAGTGGCATAGACTGACATACTTTTATAAAGGAAAAGTCTGGCAACTGTGTTGAGTATTGACTGTCCAGGCAAAAGGGTTTAAGCAGGTAGGCCAGTGAGCAGGTTATTACAACTATCCAGGTTAAAGGTGATAGCAGCTTTTCTAGGATGAAATCACTGGTAGGAGTGGGAGATAGATTCTGTTATATTTTGAAGTAAGAGGCAGCCATATCTGTTGACATATTGGATATAGTGTGAACAAAAAAGAAGACTAAAGGAAATTTAAGACATTTAATCACAACTGGAATGATGGAATTATCACTATCTAAGACGGAGAAGACAGAAGGTGGAACAGGTTGATGGGGCTGGTTGGAAATTTAGATTTGGAAACCCAAACTTGGGTTGGAAAATAATTTTGAAGTGAACAGATTGAAGAGACATTTGAGTAAACAAGTCTGAATTTTAAGGGAGAATTAAGGGCCTAACATATTGATTTAAGAGTCAGATAAATTCACCATGGGACTGAGTATGAATAGAGAAGAGAGGTCCAAGGACCTTCCTCTTATGTGAAGGAATCAAAGAGGAAGGTGAGAAGGAACTGGCAAAGGAGCAGCTAGTTAAAAAGAAAAACAGGAGAGTTGGATTTCTGGAAGTGTCGCAAAGAAAGTGTTTCAAAAAGAGAGTGAAAAAAATATTAAATAATCTTGAAAAGGCAAATGAGATGAGGACCAAGAAAGAAACATTGGATTTACCAAATAGAAGTCAGTTCAGACTTTGCCAAGAGCAGTGAATGTGGAATAGGATGAGTACAAGCTGATTCAGTAGTTTAGTAGACAATGAGAGGAGGGAAATTAGGGCAAGAGAAAGTTGACGATTCTTTTAAGGATTTAGAAAATGGTGACTCCTTCTTCCCAACTCCATACACTTACTAATAGGTAAAGTACAGATTTCTCACAAATTCAAAAGCAAGAAACACATATAAACATTAAGTGAATAAAAGTTTTTTGGAGACATAGAATTTTGTAAGGAAAGAGTCTACAGAAGCATTTCTTCTCAACTTCCACAACTTACACATTAAAATATTTTGTTTCCTCACCTAATTTTATAGCCACAAAATTTTCCTCAGCCTACAGTGCATGTAGTCACTTCTGTCCACTTCCATATATGCTTATTTCTCAGGATAGATCCTTCCACTGGGTTCCAGAAAGACTCAGGGGAAATATTCATAGATTCCCTTTTTTCTCATTCTCTTTCCTAAGTTTCAGTTACACACTGGAATCATTTCCTTTGAGGACTATAGACCAAATCAGCAGGAGAAGCTGCCTTGTTATTGGCTCTAAGTCCATGAAAGATCCATCACTGGACATCAAAATTATTTGAATTTTGGTTGTATGCTTTCCTATTTTCCTAAATTTTCTCCCCATATACAGGTTTTGAAGCAAAAGAGGGTGCAAATCTGCTCAGGGAAAGAGTGGAGAGTTTAGAAAAGTATTGAAAAATAACAGTCATTTAAGAGATAAGTGGAGGAAGAGAAGAAAAAAGCACACATACGCTAGCGTATATTTAAGAATAAAAGAAATATGTTTAAAACATTTCTCAAAAAACACAAGAGAGTTTACATAATGTCAAATTCATAGCCATCAAATACTATGAAGACATATATTCCATATATTTTACTAAGTAAGGTGTCATTAGCAAATACAGTAAGATCAATTTTAACTGGGTGGTGGGGAGAAAAAATATGATACAAAAAAAGACAATTAAGAATAAACAGGGTTTAATTAGAGGAGTCGAAGTAGTAGTGTCAACTCCATGAAAACAGAACTTGTATCTGTTTTTATACAATATGCATACCCAGTACCTACCACAAAGACTGGTAAAGTAGGGACACATTAAATACTTGTTCATTAAAGGAACCAGATACAGAAAACTTTCTCAGGAGTTCTTTTGTGTCTATTATTATCCTTATTTAATAACCTGAGAAAGTGTGGGTCACTAATTCCCTGTCTTCTTTTAGAAATGAATAATTCTTCTCTTAAGCCAATCACTGACTGTATGTTTCAGAAGACAAAATGTCATTTGGTGTTTTATGTCAGAAAGGCCTCTTTGAAGATATAGCTATTTAACAAATATAATATGCCAGGATATAAATAAGGTAATAAAAAATAATTAATTGAAATATTTACTGTTAACGTTAATATAATTTAGCTGTAAGTGTTTTAATTCATAAATTTTATTTTCAACTTTTAAGACTAAAATACACAAAATAAAGTGGAATGCAATACTTTCTTCCTACTCATTTTAAAAGTCTATTTTGAACAATACACATTTAATATTACCATGGTGTTCATAATTAATTTAGATAAGCTATTAATCAAAAGCAGTCTATGTCATTAATATATGTTTTCTTGTTGTTAATTAAGCCCCTATCAAGCACTAATTACAATTACTCTAAAGAGTCCTCAATATATTTATACTAGTGTTCTAGTAGAGAAAATGTGTATGAGTGGCAAAATTATTTAAAGTAATAACATGAGAACTGTAAAATATATTCAGTAAGCCAAAATATCTTTGCATAAACTCTCTTGAGCCATTTGGGCAACAAGTTTTAGTCTCCTCCAGATATATCAAGATTGTTTCTGAATTTTGTATCTACTAAGGAAAACTCCCTCGATTATTTTGAAATAAAATTAAAATACTCTTATTCATCTCATTCATTTGTTTTTTGAGAAACATTATGTTCATTTCTGTTAGGTGTATAGACTAGCGTGCTTTTTAAATTTAGGTTTTATAGTAATAGAAAACACATCTTCTAACCAAGATCTATATTTTCATACTAAATTTTTGAAAACTTACTTATTCATTTCAGATTATTAAATTAATTATTTCAGTTTAGGCCATATTAATTTGAAATAGACATATTTACTTGGATTATTATATGGACAACTTTTTAGATGATATTTTTATCACTTTATTCTATTCCTACAGAAAGTATAATATGTGTACCAAGGTTATCCACAGGTGGGACTTTTCTCCCCATCACATAGAACGATGGAAGAAGGGAAATTCTCTGGCTATCCACAAGTAATGTTGCTACTTCTCTCAACTTTCTAGAGCTACCATTAAACTAGATACGATGACATCCAGATCTTTGAGGCATTATTGAATACTGATTCTGAAATAATGCTAATTCCTGTAGATTGCAGAATGTATCTGTGGTCCGTGAGTCAGAGTGGGCTTAATGGAATCAGGAGATAAATGCTGTTTTGATCTAAGTCCATTTCTCGGTAGGTCCATCTTGTATCTATCACTCATACTATATTTATTTCCCCATATCCTGAGTGTATTATTATAATAAATATTTTTACTAACTGGAAGAATACCCATAATGTCATGTTGACACAGAAATAATGGTTATCATTATAGAAAAATTCAAGTGAAAGGATGTGAAACTTCCACTCCCTACCAAAATAGTAAATAGCAAATCAATTCCAATGCTATAACTTCTAGAGGATTACAAGAATTAGTGTCATATTGAAGGATTATAGGGTTCAAGGATATTGATTCTTATCACAGTCACATTTCCACTCTCCCTTATAGGGCTAGATTTTTATTTGAGAATGGCAGCAAATTGTTTTACGATTAATCACCTGCAGGGCCGGCTCTGTGGCTTGGTGGTTAAGTGCGCGCGCTCTGATGCTGGCGGCCCGGGTTCGGATCCCGGGAGCGCCCGGAGGCACCACTTCTCCGTCCAATGCGAGGCCGAGTCCCGCGTACAGCAACTAGAAGGATGTGAACCTATGACATACAACTGTCTACTGGGGCTTTGGGGGGAAAAAGCTGAATAAATAAAATCTTTAAAAAAAAAAAAAAAGATTAATCACCTGCAAATGCAATTACAGCTATTGTTTGTGATGTGAACTTACTGCTCGAGCAAATCAAACAGTCCCTGGCAATCAGTATGCAGTTGTTAGGATGGAGAGTACTGTTATCTCTAATCCAAGGAACGGAGAACATCATAACCAGCTGTCTTATATCTGGAATAGATAGCAATACACATTTCCTACTTTGCCTTAAAGTTCACCTGGCTCTCATCTGTTATAAATTCAAAGTAACTTTCTTACGTCAAAATTACACAAAACATTACTGCAATTGATTATTTAGTTTAAATAATTTTGTATGGACCTGTAGAGCTGTTCCTAAAGGCTTTGCCAAAATATATGCATGCTAAGGGTCTGAGATAACACTTATGACCTGCCACCTTGATGAATTTTCTGGTTATTTGCCTGAGAAATATTAGATATCTCCTCCAAAGTAAAGAACTGTACTGCACTTTACACCCTCTACCACTAAGGAAGTTGCAAAATAGGTGACTTCCCTTGGATTTTTGAAAGCAAAGTATTCTGGTGCTCTCACTTATCTCCTAAATGGCTTCAAAGATTGGTAGCTTTGGGTGGGTTTCAGAGCAAGGTGAGGTTTACCACCTGGTTTGGGCAACTCTGCAAGCAGCATTGCCACTCAGTACTTAGGGTTCTGAATATCAAAATGTCTGTGATGGATAAGAATGCTGTAAGAGGCTGTAGAAATTTCTGATAACAGAATTACAATGGAGTCCACTAGGTTTTGGAGCCAAGACATTCCCTCTTCAGAAAATAATTGCTCTCCTTTTGAGAAAAAAATCTCTTGGCCTGGTAATAGAACTTGAAGATTGTGTGACCAACCGTGGAATGCTAGGGGCCATGATATCTGATCTACTTGATACATCTAACATATATTAGGTGTTCCTATCTGCATTCCATCATCAGGTTGATACATATTAAGTCTCATCCTTACTCTCCCACATACGATTTCAAGGGTGACTGTCTATGATCAGTTGAGTGAAAAAAAAAAAGACTAGAATCTAGTTCACATGTTACTCTTTATGGTATGCTAAAACCAGTTGGATGAAGATTGTTGCTATGGTCAATTCAATTCAAAGGTGATCTATAAATAGCTAGGGCATAAATCTAACCAGAGTATGTTATTGCTAATTTTTCTGGAAACAGATTCAGATAGGATCTACACTAATGCTTTGGAAGGAAGTGACTAATGGTTTTGAACAGGTACTTGAAAGAAATAAGATTGGAAGATGGGTGAGAAGAAGACTTGCAGAATGTTTTGAGGAATAACTACCAAAAACAGGCTTAATTTGCCAGAATATTTTTGTCTTATGTGAATTATCTCCATAGAGCCCCACTATGGATATGCTCACTGATCAAGTGTAAAGGTGATGTCAATTACCCTGAGCTCCCAGCTTGTTTTATAGACCCGTGGACAAAATAGGTAGAATGGCAACAATGGAGACTATGTGTGGGGTTAAAAACATGGATTCTCTATGCCAGGGCCAATCTAGTCAAGGGCCACTACTGCTCAAGTTGTTAGTGGCAGGGAACAACCCAAGTATCTGATACAGTGGTTTAATCAGAGTAGACAAGCCAGCCATTTTGTGGCAAATTGATTATACTGAACCTTTTCCTTCAGTGAAGAGCGACTACTATGTTATAGGAAGAAGTACTATATTTGGATTGGATTTCTTTATCTATTAATATTCCAGTTGTCTATTCCTGCACAACAAAATTTCCCCAAACTGAGCAGTTCATTTCTGTCATGTGGCAGCACTTGGGGATGGGTTTATGCTAACATATCCACTTCCAAGGTGGCTTCTTTATTCACATGGCTGGCTCCTGATTGTTCCTTAGTGTCTGTCTCTGTTTCTCTCTCTGTCTTTGTCTCTGTCTCTCTCTATGATATCTATCTTCCAGATTCTATCTACACACTTTGTGCTTTTCATAGTACAACAGTTTCTGGGTGTTTGGTTTTCTTAAAAGGTGGCTGATTTCCCAAAACAATTGTTCCCGTGTTCCAAAAACATACATTCCAAGAAATCTAAGCAGAAGCTGTAAGGCTTATTATGATCATGCCTCTGCAGTCCAAGATATCACTTCAGCTGATTCTATTGGCCAATCAAGTCACTGATTCAAGTCATCCCGCTTCAAGTAGAGGGAAGGAATAGACACCACTTCTCAATGGCAAAATGGTATCCACATATCAAGAGGGAAGAAATTGTTTGGAGCCGTGTTAAAGATGAGGCACAACAGTTAGTTGGTTTTTTTGTTTTTTTCTGTTAACAATATTATGTATTATTCACTACCATGGCACCCCACACAACCCATTTCTGATGAAGATATTCTTTTAATTATGCACAAAATTTGCAGAAGTTAACCGTATTAACTATTGAATGGCTTATTGAAGACACAGCTATGGTTTCAGAAGGATAAAATTCCTTCCAAGTTTGAGATTATGCCCCTTAAGAACTGGTATAGCACACAAACCAGATATCAGTAAGTAGTGAGCTCTCTTATGTAACTAGAATGTATGCTTTCTAAAATCAAGGGATGGAAATCGGAATGGCACCTCTCACTATTACACCCACTGATCCCCTCATGAAGACTTTGGTTCCTTTCCCTACAACTCGAAGTTCTTCAGTTTTAGAAGATGTAATACTCAAAGGAGGAATGCTTCCTTCAAGAGATACACAATGATTCCTTTTAAATGGAAATTGAGACTGCCTCCCAACCTTTTGGATTCCTCTTATCTCTGAGTCAATAGAAGTGAGTGGAGGTTATAGTGTTGATTCGGATGATTGATATTGACTATCTAAGGGAAATAGGGTTGTTTCTACAGAACAGAGTGAGAGAGGAAAAGGAATAGAATCTAGGTAATTTCCTGGCATTCCCTATATACTGCCATGTATATAGGAAAATGTTAATGAAAGTTAATTCCAATTCTATACAAATTCAACTACTAAGGACTTAACAATTGCTGAAAAATCAGTTTAGGCATTAAAAATAACTTCTTCTTCCTTCTCTTCTCTTAACATGTTTGCCTATAGACTGCAAAATATCATATGGTACAAGGGCTAAAACCAGAGGGGAAGTAAATATCACCCAGAGATCCTGAGCTTAGGTCTGAATGCAGCAAGAGATACATGTTTGCATATGTTTGATTGGTTGTCTTTCTTCCTTCTTTTCTCATATTTCCTTCCTTTCTTTCCTTCTTCTTCTTTGGAAAGGGGGCTAATTTTTAATGAGGTATATGAGGGACAATTGAAAAGGTATCACTGCATTTTATTAGGAACACATTTTGTTTGCTTTTTTAATTGGAATTGCATTCTGGGGAAAATGATGTCTATTAGTTGTGACATCCCATAATATAAAACATGACATACTCAAGACATTGGTGGTGGTGGTGGTGGTACAAGCTGAGACAATCTGTATCCACTGGTGGCAAGATGGTGCTTATAGATTGCTTTTGTGGTGTAATTTATACAGAAGCCTTTAATCTCTAGATTCTCTTTTTCCTTCTCTATTTTCTTTCTTTCTTTTTTTTTTTTTTGGTGAGGAAGATCAGCCCTGAGCTAACATCCATGCCAATCCTCCTCTTTTTGCTGAGGAAGACTGGCCCTGAGCTAACATCTGTGCCCATCTTCCTCTACTTTTTATGGGACGCCACCACAGCATGGCCTGACAAGTGGTGCATCGGTGCGCACCTGGGATCTGAACCTGGGCTGCCAGCAGCAGAGAGTGCACACTTAACCGCTACGCCATGGGGCCGGCCCCCTCCTTCCCCATTTTCTAAGCCTGATCTTCCTGTTTTGGTGGTGAATTTATGAGCTAGCCAATAATCAATCAGTAAATTTTCCTAATGCTTAAATTAGTCAGAATCCATTTCTGTTGCATGCAACTGAGAATCCTGTCTTACAAACAGATATTCACAAAGACCTATACCTTTTGAGTACATTCTGTATGAAAGATCAAGAAAGTAAATGTGTATTAAATTTTAAACTATCTTTTAAAAAATTTTTCTACATCAACGTGATTAATATTTACCTCACAGAATTTGCAATCCACCAACTGCCTACTCCATCAAAAAATAAGAATTACAAGCCCGCCTAAGGATAGTGAAATAATATTAATTTTCTATAAAATATAACTGAACACTTGCTTCTCCACTGTGGAAAAAACAGACATTCATCGACATATTCTGTGAAAAAAATGCAGGTGTTTTATAGAATGCCAAACAAGTACTGATCTCTAGCAGTATCATGAAGAATGTAAGCATTGGTATTATACTGGTGTTACTTTAGCCTGAAGTATTGGCATTATATTTAGCCATAAAAAAATCACAGAGCCGTGAAGTGTCATTTTATTACTGTTTAAGGATAACTATAGGTCTAGGATCCGAACGTGTGAACAATGGGCTGCCAAAGCAGAGTGTGTGAGCTTAACCACTATACCACCAGGCTGGCCCCTAAATGCTCTTTAAACTAGGGAAAAATCAGTATTTATTATAACATAAAAACTAAATAAATATAAGAGTAAGAGTTGTAAATAGAAATAGCTTTACCATTAAATATATTACTATTTCTTTAATCTCAAATTTTGTCTGCAGGTAAAAACTTTGTATATCTTTATATTTGTGGTCCAAAATATCTAAGACAATACTTTGCACATTGTGGCAATCAAAACATTGCTATAGTAAATAACTGAGTTTCATGAACTCGACATAAAATAATTTATTACGAGAGTAATCTTAGGAGAACATACCCTGTTTTTCAACAAGATTAGGAAAGAACATTTGTAAAAATAGATAATGACAGGTATATAGGTACTTTCCATTTTTTTTTACATTAAAGTTGGTCACTGATCAGAAAAAACTTGATGCCTAGGTTTTTAAAAATCATGTGTATTACAATATTGTTTAATTCACCTTACTAGTTTGTCTTCATTTAATTTCAGGGTCATTATTGTACATTATTGTACATTTTAACACCATAGCAGTGCTCTATGGTAGTGTACTATTTGGACCATTTTATTTATTCTCCAAGAGACTGTACAACTCCTTTTCTTGAATATGTTGTCAAGTTGTTTATAATCTTCTCAGCCTAGCATAATTATTCCTCTGTCTGGTAAATTTCCCACTTAGTGAATAAGTATGTTGTTAAGTTCTGCTGAAATATATGTTAGTATAATTTTGCATATTGGCAATTGGTCTATGAGTTCCTGACAGTAAGATATGTATTTATATCCAGTATCTATACCTGTATCTGGTATGGTATAATTGCTCATTATATATGTGTGAATCAATCAATGAATGAATGCAACCTTTATAAGGTTATAAGGTTTTTTTTAACCTTAGGTACCCCAATAAAGTAGCATGGTGTATGACTCAGTAGTTTCTCTAAATGTTTGATAAATGAAGGAATAATTATCAATTATTAAAATATAAGGAAAATATCTTAGAATCTTTTTTTTTTTTTGGTATTCAATAAACTCATAACAAAAAATAGTATCAAACAAATGCAATTTTGTGAAATGAGGGGCATGATTGTAGTTTGTTATATAGAGACAAACTTACTGTATCTTAACACTTCTTCAGCTACCCCATTTTCTTTGCTTTAGCAGAGCATTTATGTAGGAGTTTGAAATATTCTCTAGTATTTTTATTTTACTTGAGTTTGTAATGATTCATTGTGACATTGAAATTTCAAACTATGGTAGCCATTTTATTGACAGAAGATGATTGACATAACATACTTTATTCCTTTGGAAGTTTACAAGCTTCAAAAGGATAGCCATATCCTGTGATAAGTCACATTTGTTGAATAACAACAATGTGCAAAATTCTGGTTATTCTACTCATAATACCCCATATAATAACACAGTGCTGTGGCACGGGAATTATCATTCTCTTTGTTTATATATTAGGAACTGGGGCACAGAGAGTAAATAACATGCCCAAGATCACAGAGTTAGGAAGTGTTAAGTCTAGAATTTACAAGGCAGCCTGACTCTGAAGTTAACATTTGTGTTACTACTAAGTTGTGTTACTACTACTACTACTAATGATGAAGGAGTACAACTCCATTGGTAGATCAGGAAAATTGAACTTTCTTGAGTTTGGCTTAGCTGTTCCTAATATAAAATAATACTGTCTTCAAAAATTAAAATCATGATGTTTTCTAGCAATCCTTCATTTGTATTTGTCTTTGTCCTATTTCCTTCTCCTCTCCACCAGAAGTATGTATTACCACAGAACAAGAGTCTTACCTAGATAGACCCAGGAGCTCATTACAGTCTGTGCTTGCTTATTAGGAAAGGCTGTATTTCCCAGACAGTGGTGTGTTACTCATCTTGGAAGAATGATACATAAGAACTCTCCTTCCTGCCAAAAAAATATTCTCCTCGGGTATTGAGCACTGAAAGACTCACGAATCTGCACAAGAAAGATATCAGGCTCTGAAACATTTAAACTCAGCCTGAAGACTGAAGAGGTACAAATAATTACATAGTTATCTATCTCTAAGGACTGAACTTTGTTTCTGCTGCTACAGTATAAGTCTTTTAGCTATATTTGCACGAATCTCTTCAAAAACATTGTCTTTAATTAACTTTAATTAATTTGCAAGGGCAAATAGATACAAGTTTAATCAAATGAAACAAATTCCTGAGTATATCTCAACAATTAACTGAGCAATGAACTGGAGGAAAATCTTCATTGTATTGAGAACCACACATCTAAAAGAGTTCAATCAAAGCTAAAAGGTATGTATTTTCTGAACCTACTGAACCTTAAGAAATAGAAAGCAAAATATCCAAAATGCAAAAAAGTGAACTAATACATCATTTTCCATGATTTAAATTAAAAAAATTTACTTGGACTTAATATTTATTCATTAGAACATAGAGGAAATCAACTTATTTCAAATAAAATAATACCATAAGTAATAGATTCTCCATGTTCAGAATCTAAGTCCTAGAATTGTTGCAATTTGTCTATATCTTTTCTTGTTTCTCCATATACATCTAGAAATGGTGCTAACTATTTAGGAGGCTAGGTGTCTCACAGTTATAATCATTTAGACAAGGCAGCATAAACAATCTTATTACCCATCGACCCATGACATTTGAATTTTTAATGTCTACTCTCTTAATTCTTTATTCTTTAGTTTTTTCACTCGTGATCAGCTTTTTGTTTTTCGCTCTCCACTGGCAAAGTTTCTTCGTCTCTAATAGTTCTAATTTTAAAGAGATGGCTTTTGTTTTCTTTACTTATGCTTAGATTAGGGTTGCACCCTTTCCCTAAAAAAGACTATGCCTTTAGAGAGCTACCTCTATTTATGAATACCTCATTTCCCATGATTTAAATATAATATTCTTTTATATATTACATCATAAAGTATCTCCAAAGAAACAAAAAACATCACATCTTGAAGTAACTATGTTTCTTATTCCTCTTGACCAAGTAAAGTTTCATATCTAGATGCTCTGAGACTATTTTTTTCTTTAGAAACCTGTGATTCATACACTGTAGAAAAGTTAGAATGCCTATGCAATTATTATATATACTGTTATATATAAACCATTACATATAAATGCACACTTGAGTTGTTATGTCATAGGAGATAGATAAAGTATAAAATAATATAAAATTCAGAGAGTAAATATTTCCATTAGCAAAGCATTCAAGTATTTCCTGGCATATTTTGCTCAGGTAAACCACTTCAAATCGAATAAAAAAGATAATTATTCAGGTTCTTTGTTAGATTTTTATTATTTACTGCTTTGCTAAAGGTTCCGGCTCTGTATGATATTATAATACTTTCAACAGCCTCATAATAACAATTGTGTTAACTACAGACGTGTTCACACACCTTTGCTACTGCAGTTCGTTTGGCAACAGGTCTTCAGAGTGAGCTGTCCAGGGCTTATTGGACAATACGTTATGTCTTCACATAGCATGACTCATTTTGAAATGAGTCTTTCATCTGATGAGAGCTAATGAGTAAATTTGATTCTACACTTGGAGATAAATATGATGGACAATAAATATCAGTACTCCAACATTACGGCTTAACAACAGTGAATTGATGGTTGGTGAAGGTGTTATTCATATACCTAATTCTAAATTCGTATTCAGATTATATATACACACCCAAACCTGAAAAGAGGTGTGGATAACAGTAAAATAATGCATACAGCAATTGCCTTTTTATAGATTCACTTGTTTCATTGGAATTAGACTGCACATTTATCATTACTGGGGATTTTCAACAAGAATGCTTTTTTGTACAACCTGCTACATTGTCTTTTCAGGCTGACAAAACAGAAATATGGGAAGAGAAATAAAGATAGACAGCCTTAGAAGTTAAACATTAACTAAAATAAAAAACAAGACATTTTAAACTCACCTTGCAATTAGAGAAGTGTGAGCTTGCATAGTGAATATAAATTAACTATAATATAGATTAAATGTTAAAGAGTAGGCAAAATACACTTAAATCATAGTAATTTAAAAACATATTTCAGTAGAAACCATACAAAAGAATGCAAATGAGACAGAAAATGGGAAGGATTAAAAAAAAAAAAAGACTGAATACTAAACCACATGACAGGCTTCTAAATATGAATTAAACTAAATAGGTAGACTTTTTTACAAAGAAGAAATACTACCATGCTAACAAATCTAGACAGTATAGAACTATTTGGTGGTAATTTTTTCTTATGAAAATATCCTTTGCACCTCCAATTTCTATAACATGGTTGAAAATAGTGAGATACTTGAATTATCACTTTGTAGCTTTGTTTAAGAGTTAAGAGCTATTTTTGACCAACTGGCATTTTTCCTTGTGCTGGGGTGGAGATAGTGAACTAGTTGTACAGGCCTCCTCTCCCCAAACTGAGTCCAGGGTGGTATTTAATTTGAAAGCAAGCAGCTGTCTTGCTACATTGAACAACTGTTTTGATATTCTCAGAAAAAAATGATATTCATCTATTTTAGAAGCTAAAAAATCTTCAATATAATCACAGCTGAATAGGCAACTAAATTATCCCTTAGATTCCTTGTTGGCTTTTAAGCTTCTCGCTCTATGTCATCTGTTTCTTCAAGTATTTAGGAAACACCCTAGTGAATTAATTTATACAAATAACAAAAATCTTAGAGTGTGACTTAGCTCTAAAGTTTTTCTATTGCAGTTGAGCTGAATCTCCAAATTATAGGACTCAGTAGAAAAAAACAGGAAAATATCCTTAATATAAGAAACTCCTTGAGACCTCAGAAAGTATCTCAAAACAGCTGGGTACACCAATACTTGAAGAAGAAGTCCTTAAAGATGAGATACAAAAGTCCACCAGAAGGTAAAGTTGGCAGAATATGTAGTTTTTTTAAAACTTAGGATAAAAATGCAGAAAAAAAAAAGATAAAAATGCAGGAAATAGGAAAGAGAGGACTAATTTAATGTATATGTCCAACGGTGGAGTTATATTGCAAAAAATAACCCTTGTAAATGGGAGAATCAGCATAAAGTAGTACCAATAATTTAAATCAATTAATTGTTTATTCTTACATTAATTTATGGAATATATTCTTAATTGAACAACTACTATGTTTGGGACATTCCACTATTCCCTAGGGATAGAAATACATTAGAACAGGTCCTTGCCCTCATGAAGACCACATGTTGTCGTAGGGAAGATAAATAATATCGCTGCCTCTAGTCTCCATAACTCACTTTATTTCTTTGACTCTGTGTGTTATTTTTCCCATGATACCCTCTTTCAAAGAATATTCATTAAAACTCATACCTACTTTTATCATTTAAGGCATCCCATTATCATTCTCCTATGAAAAGAAAGAAAGCCTAAACACCTAATCCCAGTTTAAAGGCATTATCTAATGGTTTGTTTTCAATTTTAAGTAATGTATTATCAGTCCACTATAAAAATCCTTCTTCTAGGACCCACATTTTATACTTTCCAGACCCCCACTTCAGTTGGTAAATACATTCCAGCTACTCTTTAACAGGAGTTCTAACCTTGGGAAGTACGTTCCTCCAAGAAAAAGGTGTAGGTATTTTAGGCGGTCACAATGACTGAGGAAGGTCACTGTGACCAACAAGTCACTGTTGGCACTTAGTGGGGTGGGAACTGATAAAGCTAAATGGTCTGCAATATGGGACAGTCAAAATAGCAAAGGATTGTCCCACCCAAAATCAATAGGGCCTCTGTCGAGAATCATATACAAGATCTTACTTAATGACTTCCATTTGTTCTCGCTCAGAAAATAATCCTTCCAAGTGGCCCACTTTCCAGAAAGATTTCTTCCACATTCTACATCTCAACACATCAAAGAATCAAGATTGTCCCGGGGCTGGCCCGGTGGCCCAAGCAGTTAAGTGCACGCGCTCCACTGGGTTGGCCCAGGGTCCGCCGCTTCAGATCCCGGGCGCACACCGACCCACCGCTTGTCAAGCCATGCTGTGGCAGTGTCCCATATAAAGTAGAGGAAGATAGGCATGGATGTTGGCCCAGGGCCAGTCTTCCTGAGGAAAAAGAGGAGGATTGGCAGATGTTAGCTCAGGGCCGATCTTCCTCACACAAAAAAAATATATATCTATATATCAGGATTGTCCCTATTTTAAAGCAAGAAAATATCTCAGATGACGTTCCACTTACCCTAGATAGCAACACTTGAGTTGTGGAGATGAATATAGCCTGAGGTTTCCCAGCATTAGGGCCACAGATCATTCTGTTGCTCTACGCTACTTCTGTTAAATAGAATTTTAGATGCTGAAGAATGCTATCTGGGATATTTTTGGAAAGGATGTCATTTATCAGTTTTCAACATGCATTGGCAGGTAGGTACCTAACTTGCTGGCTAGGAAGGTGAGATTTGCACCAAGCAATTCCTGAAGCAAGGACTAGTGGAATTCCCAGAGCAGGTTACCATTTAAATCTAGGAGTGTTAAGAATGATGATGATGGCAATGCTACAACTACTACTGCTAACAGTAAGAGAAAGAGAGAGGCTGGGTGAAGAGCACATAGGAACTGATGTTCACACTGAAAGAATGGCACTAGCCCAAGCTTGTTGTTTGTGGGGTCCATGAAAAAGGGGCTGTGGAACAAGAGAGACCACATGATGTGGCACAGTTTTCCACATTCAGAGACTGGAGAAATACAATAACTGTTGAAGAAAACCTTTGAATTTGGTCTTTCTTTAGGTTTATATCAAATACTCTTGAAGTCTCAAATTAGGTGACTGAATATCAACTATTCAAAAATTTCCAGGGTTAACCAGGAGTGTAACAAATGCAATCAATGAACTTGCAAAGACTTAAGAATTTTGACACTCCTCCTTAAGAAGTTCCATGGGAACCAAAGTCTTCATAGTTATATAAGATGGCATCAGTTTAGAATCCCTTCCATTTGGACAATGATAAAGGAAAGAGTTAAGAAACTAACAATGGTAGGCGTTATCCTAAGTGCATTAAATGCAAAGATCCTCTTAGGTGAGTGTTATTTTATCTATATTTTAGAGACATGGAAACTTAGAGTGGTGTTGAAAAGTATAAAATATGTTACAAAGGTGCCTTTAGTCCCTAGGAATATCAAAATACTTTATCCATTTGATAGCTAAATATATAGAGCATGGATTCCTGCAGTTGATGTAGGTGTATGTAGCCTCAAGCTTTTAGAAATCCATGCAATCAGCCATGCCATTAAGGTCAGTCAGCAACAGAGAGTGGCAATCTTCAAAAGAGCTCATTTTTACAATGTTACCATTGAACAGAACCTTACCTTTTATCTCTCCATTAACCCTGTTCAGACCACACTTAACTATGCTTAACCAACTGCCTTGCAAAATAACACTGAAGGTTAACAATATATTTTACAAGTAGCTTCATGCACAGTCAGAATGAGCACAGTAACATTTACCATAATAAACATTTTTATCTCCCATATATTGAATTGAAAGGTCTACAAATATAGCATGTATCTGATAAAAGTTACAGAACAAAGAAAAGCTACCTTAAATATTTTCCTTAAATTATCTAAAGTTATCTTTTCTGTTTTATTTTTATAAATAAAAATATAATTGGTTATGAAAAAATTGTATATATTTATGTTTAGCTGTCCACTGAACATGTCCACTGAGAACTGAAACCATTTACACCCACACAGTTTACTGTCTACTTTAACATAATTTTACTATTCCATGGTATTCGTCAACATGATTTTATTATTCCATTTGAATAAGACATTTAAACATTTGAAAACATTTGAACAGAAATATTCCATTTGTAAATAACGTTATTTTTCCTTCTAAGGAACTTCAGAGCAAAAAGATATTTAAAGGTGTATGAAACTGTTTAACTCTGATAAATAGCATCAAAGGACTGTTTGGGGTTTTTTGTTTGTTTGTTTGTTTGTTTCCAAGAGTCTTGGGGGGAAAAAAAGACAAAAGAAAATCCTACCAAAAATGTTGTACATTTTTATTTGTATAAGAAAACTTTCAAAAAAATTCAGATCCCAAAATTACTTCCTTAAGCTATTTCTTGGCCAAGCTAAAGAAAAATTAAAAAAAAAAAACAAACTAAAAACTAAAACTCTCTCTCATTTAGATCCTCTGCATCATAACTAGAAGCTAAATGCCTTTATCTCACCAACATCTTCCCTCATTCTTTGCTCCTTCGTCTCCCTCTGCCCCTATTCCTCTCTGTGAACTGCTCTCCTTCCCTCTTGGCCTGGCAAAAAGCCCCCAAACTCAATTACTTCTTGAAGTTAAATCACTCTTAGAACAAGGAAAGACCATTTTAAGACCTAGTCTTGTCCTGAACTGACAGCCATCATCAAAGACTTTTCAAAGTTTATAAAAGATAGAAAGAAATTTTCAGAAAAATATAAATTAGTCATAAGAACATATAACCCAGGGCTCTTAGCTATATATAAATTAATTTAAATGTTAGTGGAAATCTCAGGTGCAAATAATTGGACAGAAAACACAGAATGAGAAGATTCTAAGAATGACTTAAAAAGACTCCAAACTGAATAGGAAATCAAAAGTGCTTGGAAAAAACTGTAAATGTTTAAGATGGTATTTTGGAAATTGTCTCTAAAGACCTTTCTGTGATATAGTTTTGCTATGATTCAGTCCTGTAAGCAATGAAAGGTTGAAATCTTTTGGAGACTTTAGGAATAGGCCTTTAACACTTTTAAATAGATAATATTCAGGAGTAGATCATAAAGTATTTGTGATCCCAGTTCTTTCCTCAAATTTTGCTACTGGCTTTAGGTCAGAAATAGAGAATTTAATATGCAAGAAAAAATTTGAATCAGAAATCACTCCATAGCCAAACCTCCAATGAACATTTTCAAAGAGTCTTAGAATCAAAACAGAATACAACTCAGATAAATTGATGATTTTACAGATAAGAAGAACAAAACAAAAAAATAAAAATTCCCACCCTAGTCAATAAAACTCTAGATACTGTATACAGAGGGATATTGATTTTTTAAAGAAGTTTCCTGTGTTAGCTAATAAAATAAAAAGTTAGTGATCAGTGAAGGTGGGACTAAGGAAATTAAGCACTCCAATTTCCTGTTGTTCTATGAAACTCAGACAGAATTTTCTCAAAATATTTAAGGACAACCTCAAGAAACTGAATTCCAGAATGGATGAGTGAGTACCTCAATGAACTTGTTATAACAACAAAAATGCGAGCAAGACAACTAACCAAAGCCACAGAAAATCAGCTGAAGACAACGGGTTCTGTGATGTTTAACTTAGAACTATTCCACACCTCCTCCCTCCCCAGCTTAGTGGTGTAATAGCCAAAAACCACTAACACTGCAGACAACAGAGAGGACTGACCTTTTCTGGAGCTCTGTTAAAAGCACTATATCTAGAGTATAGTCAATATTTTGTCTGAACTTGCAGCCCCAGGAAAATCTCTACACTCAGAGTGTGGTAGCTTTGATTTTGAGTAAGATTTGACTCAGAGCTCAGCTCAGCAGTTAGCGGGGAGATGGAGAGGAGGGCAGTCTATTCCCTGGGCATTATCTAAATAAGAACAAATTGCTGGCAACATCACAGCTGCCTAAGGCTGTGATTTCAGTTGAGGAAAATAAGAGTCTAGGCAAAAATTTAAAAGGAAATCCTCCGGACCATAGGGAGCTTTGAAAAGCTCTGACATATTTCTGGGAATCCTATGCAGAGTTGCGTACATGCCCAGGGAAGACATGGGAAAGGAGATGGCACCATTCACCTCTGTCTGGTCTTGGAAGTCTTGCACAAACAGGAAGGGAAAGCTAAGGCTGTTTTGTAAAGTGCCTGAAGCTTGAAGGGGTGCCTTCTCACACAGATTCCCATTGCAAAGATGGTAAGACATACAGGCAAGATACTTAAGGAAACTTTTTTTTTTTTCCACTTTATATGTGCACTGGACAGCCACATGCAAAAGAATGAAAGTAGACCGTTATCTTATACCATACACAAAAATTAACTCAAAATAGATTAAAGACTTGAATGTAAGACCTGAAACCATATAACTCCTAGAAGAAAATATAGGCAGTACATTCTTTGACTTCAGTCTTAGCAGTATCTTTTCCAATACCACATCTACTAAGGCAAGGGAAACAAAAGAAAAAATAAACAAATGGGACTACATCAGACTAAAAAGCTTATGCAAGGCAAAGGAAACCATGAACAAAAGGAAAATTTTGATCAATTATTAACTGATCATTGACCAAAACAGCCTTAACATTTCCCTCAGTTTTTCTAAACTTTAGGCAGGTCTCTTCCTGCCTGGAGGACACTGATCTCCCTCTCACCCAGTTCTTACAGAATCCAGATGGCTTAATAACCTAACCACAGAGATATTCTCCTCTCTTTTCTTAGAGCATTAATGTTAGAAAATTTTTTATTATAAATTGTTTTCTATGCCCCTTTGAGATATAAATCTTTTTAAAAGCCTTTCCCTTTGAAATGTGACCATCAAGGAAGATAGTGTTTCTGTCTCCCAGTTTCTATGGGAGAATAGGATCTTAAATTTGATGGATACCTTGCTCCAAGTTGGAAAGCTACCTCCTGCCATGAAGATACGAGAAAGTTTACTTTTCCTTTGGGTAAGTTTAATCAGCAAACACAGATGGCATATGATTCCCCTACCCCCACCCCCAGCTCATAAGAATCCCCCTGCCCCTTCTTTTAGCAGAGTTGAGTTCAGACTGCATTCTGGTCTCTCTTCTCTATTGCAATAGCCTTCAATCAAGTCTTCCTTACCTGTTTAACTTTCTCTGATGCAATTTTTGCTTTAACATCACTAAATTATACTGACCAGGGTATGACTCTTAGGAAGCCAAGGTTAAAAAAGTAAAATAAAGTTTAGAAAAATAGCAGAAAAATCAGTGGCTACACATTGAAGGGTATATAGAATTAGCCCAGTCAAGTTGCTAAATAAATAAAAATCAAAAATAAGCAGCAACAAGGAAAACAATACCAAAATAGCAACAGCAACAAAAGAAACCTTGAAACACAGCGGATTCTGTTACCACAGTTGTTATAGTATGTAATCTAAAAATCTAATTTTTAACCCAAAATCATGAAACATGCAAAAAAAAGGGAAAAGCATGCTATATACACAGGAAAAGAAAAGAAACCAACAGAGGTTGTTGCCAGGGAGGTAAGAATTTGTACTCAGTAGACAAAGACTTTAAATTAACTCTTATACCCATGTTCAGAAGTAAAGAAAAGTATGCCTAAGAAAAGTATGACTGCAATGTCTCACCAAGCAGAGAATATGAGGAAAGATAAAGTATTTAAGAAAAACCAAACAGAAATTATGGAGAAGATAAGACCAATAACTGAAATGCAAAAAAAAGTTATTAAAGAGGGAAGCTTAACAACGTATTATGGCTAGTTGAGGAAAAGTTGAGAATTTGAAGATGAGTTAATAGAGAACATTCAGTCTGAGGAACAGAAAGAAAAAAAATGAAGAAAAATCAACAGTCTCAGAGAATCCTGAGACATCAAATAGTGTACCAACAAACACATATGGGGAGTCCTACACAGAGAAAAGAAAGAGAAAGGAACAGAAAACGTTTCTGAAGAAAAAAAAATGGCTGAAAACTTCCCAAATTTCATGAAAAATATTAATCTAAATATTCAAGAAGCTTAGCAAACACCAAGTAAAATAAACTCAAAAAGGATTGCACCTAGACTCATCATATTCATATTGATAAAACTCAAAGACAAAGGAAAAATCTTGAAAGCAGAAAAAAAGTAGTCTTTATTATGTACAAGGGATGCTGAACTATATTAACACTTATGGTTTCATCAGAAACCACAGAAGCCAGATGAAAGTTTTGGAATGAAAAAAATACTTTTGTATACTATTGAGATTATATTATCATTCCAAACTTGATTGTTTTAAGATGCTAATTGTAATCCTCAGGGATACCACTAAGAAAATAACTCAAAAATATGTAGTAAAAGAAACAAGAAGTAAAATAAAAGAGTGCACTTGAAAATATCTGTTTAATACACACACAAAAGGTCAAGAAATAGAGGACAAAAATGACATAAGATGGGGCTAGCCCCCCAGCCTAGTGGTTAAGTTCAGCGTGCTCTGCTTCAGTGGCCCAGATTGGGTTCCTGGGCGCAGATCTACACCACTTGTTGGCAGCCATGCTGTGGTGGTGACCCACATACAAAATAGAGGAAGACTGGCACAGATGTTAGCTCAAGGCAAATCTTCCTCAAGCAAAAAGAGGAAGGTTGACAACAGATGTTAGCTCATGGTGAATCTTCCTCAGCAAAAAAAAAGACATAAGACATATTGAAAACAATAAAAAAAGCAGACATAAAACCTACCTTATCAGTAGTTACATTAAATGTAAATGGACTAGCCACTATAATCAAAATATAGAGGTTGTCAGAATGAATAAAAGAATACCTTATGTGTATGATTCAGGTACTCAGGCAAAGAGTACCCAAAAGAGAACTGGAGTGGATATACTAACATTTATAATGATAATAGGGTCATTCCATCAAGAAGACAGAACAATAAAATTGAAACAGAAACTCAAAATACTTGAAGCAAAACCAGACAGAATTATAGAGATAGACAATTCCAAAATAATAGTTGGAGATTTTAATATCTAATTTAAAAATGGAAAAACCAACTAGACGGAAGATCAAAAAGAAAACAGAAGACTTGAGCACCAGAAACTAACTAAACCTAACAGACATCTACAGAACACCCCGCCCAACAACACCAGAATATGATTTCTCCTCAATTGTCCATGAAGCATTCTCCAGAATAGATCATGTAATGTACCATAAAATAAGCCTTAATAAAATGACACAGATTACAATCATATACATTATGTGTTCTGATAACAATGAAATTAAATAAAACATCAACAGAAGTAAATTTCAGTAATTCACAAATATGTGGAAATTAAAAACAACCTCTTAAATAACCAATGGATCAAGGAAGAAATCACAAGAGAAATTAGAAAATACTTTGACATGAAAGAAAATGAAACCACAACATACCAAACTTTATGGCAAAGCAAATTTACGGGAAAGCACAGCAAAAGCAGTGCTTACAGGGAAATTTGTATTAAACTTACTAAATTTATATTTATAATTTATATTAAAATTTATATTTTATAATTTTTAATTTATGTTGAAAAAAGAAATATGTAAAATCAATAATCAACTTCCAACCACAAGACTAAGAAACCAAAGAGAAAGTTAAATCTAAAGCAATAACAAGGAATAAATAATACAGATTAAATTGAAATTATTAAAATAGTGAATAGTAAAAACAAAGTAGAAAATCAATGAAATAAAAAATGTATTTTTGAAAAGGTCAAAAAAATGATTTTTCTCTACGGGAATGTAACTAGAGTGTGAGTGAATGTGGTCTGTCTAGCAAAATGAGCAGCATGGGCATTTTTCTCAAATCTCCAGATTTTTTTCCACACTATATGAAAAACTCTTACAACTCAATAATAAAAAGATAAAAAATCCAATTGAAATATGAGCAAATGATTTGAAGACATTTCTCGAAAGAAAATATGCAAATGACCAATAAACACATGAACAGATGCTCAACATCATTATTAGGGACCTGCAAATCAAAACCACAATGAGATGTCACTTTAAACCCACTAGGTTGCTAAAAAGACAGTAAATAAGAAATGTTGGTAAGAACGTGGAGAAATTGGAACCATCATACATTCCTAGTGTAAATATAAACTAGTGCAGCCACTTTGGAAAACAGTTTTTCAGTTCCTCAAAATCTTGAATTTAGAGTTACATATGGCCCAGCATTTCTATTCTTATGTTTATATCCAAAGGAAATTAAAACAATTGCCCAGGCAAAAAGTTGCACACATATACAAGTTTTTTGTATGTATGAAGTACATAGCTGCATTATTCATAATAGCATAAAAGTGGAAACAATCTAAATGCCCATTAACTGATGAATAAACAACAAAAAAGGTGGTATATCCATACAATGAAATATCAATTAGAATAGAAAAAAAGGGTTTATACATGCTACAACATGGATAAACCTTGAAAATAGTATATTAAGTCAAAGAAGACAACTATAAAGGCCACATATTATTTGATTTAATTTACATAAAATATCCGGAACAGGCAAATCCATGGAAACTGAAAACAGATTGGAGATTGCCTGGTGCTGGGGTGGAAAAGGGGTAGAAATTTGGAATAACGTCTAATATGTGAAAGATTTTGAGAGAGAGTGTTGAAAAATGTTCTAGAATCAGATTTTGGTGATATACATATAAAAAATGTAATATTATATTATATACATGTTATTTTTTCTGTGAATACATAAAAACCACTGAGCTGTATACTTTAAACAGGTGAATTTTATGGTATGTGAACTATATCTCAGTAAGTTGATAAGATAGAAGTGGGAACAAAATTTTGTTTTTTAAAAACAGGGCAACTTTGAAAAAGTTTGATATGGGCACTATATTATCACCTTACACTCAAATAATGTTATACAATCTCTCCCTCAGAGTCAACAAATTACTCAGATTGTGGGTATCTCTCATAATCATAATCTTCAGACATTCCCTGTGTCCCAGTTGAAGCCTGTTGCCTCAGACTTTTTAAATAAGTATTCTTTCTTCTTTTTGAGCCCACATCCACTAACTTAATTGTGAGGTTTTTACTGGGTAAATGGAATTGCCGGTTTAAATGCTCTCCTCGTGGTCTTCTTGAAATTCCTGAGGCCATCCCTTTTCATAATGAGGTAATAGCTATTTTGGACACTGACTTACCAGTACTCTTATGCCTAAACTAAGTCTAAATTAAAGACTTTAATGAGGTGCTGACTACTTGTGAGAAAAAAAATCTATTTATATAGGTTGGATTTTGGAGGCTGAATCTATTTATGTTCTCACTGAGCCATCTAAACCTTTAGCCAAGCTAACAAAACTAGCTCTTAAACCAGAAGGTAAAAAGAAACTAAAATCAATAATCAAAATCCTAATAATAAAGAAAGGACTCAATATACATTTACTAGTTCTTATAGTCCTCCTATCCTCACTGACAAAAACACAGTACGCAAGGATCTAGGTTTATTTAGGACCTGAGAGCCGTAAACAAATATAATAGTCATCTTGTTTCACTGTGTTATAAAGCTGGGATTTGGTTTATCTTCAGTGCCTCTGATTCCGCATATTTTGCAGTTGTAGATCTCTGTGCTGCTTTCCTTAGTGTCCTTTAAGAATTAGATCGATATAGGCAATATTTGTTTGCCTTATCCTGGAAAAAAAAAAAATCAAACAGCAAAAAAATGCCTAGATTATTATACCCTAGGAGTTTAGTAAGGAACCCTACTACTTTTCATAAGTCTTCAACCAAGACCTTAAGGAAATATTGCATTTCCCTGTGATTTTACTCTTATTCAAAATGTGTATGACCTCTTGTTGTGTTTTAAAGAAAAAGAAAATTCTAAGATCAATTCTCTATATCTACTTACGATTACAGCTCAGAAAGGACATAAGCTTTCCAAAGAGAATTTAAATGTTTTCTTAAGTAAAGTTCACTACCTAGAGCATGATTCACCCCAAGTAGATAGATTTCTTATTCCTGACTAACTACGAGCCATTTAAAACTTTCCCAGATCAATAACAAAAAGACAATTAAAGGAATTTCTGGATTTTATTGACTCCTACTGGCAGTGGACCCTAATTTTTCTGAAATCAGGATTAACCACGTCCTTCCAAGGCGAGCCTCTTCCCTGAAGACTAAGAGGGACAGATTTGTGTGTGTGTTTGAGCTCAATGAACTCTTCAAACATCTGATATGAGCTTACCTAATTATCATAAACCTTTCTACCTATTCATCTATGAGAGCTTTGCATAAGCTCAGTGTTCTGGATTGATATTTTGGAAACGAGCATAGACCAATAACCAACTATAGTCTCTTTCTTGACTCCATGTCAAAAGCCTATCCACTTTGTCTAAAGATAATAGCCATAGCAGATAAATAAACAGAGGCTTCTGCCAATTTGATTTTAACATCTCCTTTAAACTTGATCATCCCTCATGTTTTACAATGGTTGCTCACCGAAAATACACATTTCTTAGCAAGTAGGCTTACCTCCTACGAAATTCTATTATTTTCTCCCTCACACATTTCCATTCATCATTGTAATGTTTCGAATTCTGCTACTTTTATTTCTTTACATGAAAATGGAAAATTCATAATTGTCTAACCTCTTACTCATGAACTATGTTTCAGGTACATTTATTAGAAAACTCCTTAGAATGTACAGACGTAATCTTATTGGTTGACTGGTCATATCTTGAGACTGAAACAGAAAAACATCCTCAGTATACCCTCTGATAGATCTGACTTCACCCCTAGAATGTGACTCCCTGCCAGAGAAACTAAAAATAGATTAGAGGTTGCCTGGTGCTGGAATGGGAAAGAGGTGGAAATTTGGAATAACATCTAATACGTGAAAGATTTTGAGAGAGGATGGAGAGGCAAAATCTACCCGGAAAGCAGAAATTGATGTACTCACCAGAGCTTGTCAGTTAGCTGGGGATGAGCGAATCAAAGTATACAATGATAATGAAAGAGGTTTTGGAAGTGGACCATAACTTTGGAATGCTTTAAAAACAAGGAGGGTTCTTAACCTCTTCTAAGAGTAGTCAATACATTAAAGAACTTTTGTGTGCTCTAATGCTCCCTTAAGAGGTGGATTAAGGGGATAATCTGAAGGTTTGAGAAAAATGCCCACACTGCTCATTTTGCTAGACAGACCACAGTTGGTAACATTCTAGTTACATTCCCAAAGAGAAAAATCTTTTAAATGCTTCAAAAGACTACTATAATACCCCAGCAATTGATGCCAGAGGCAGAATAAAGGTACTGGGAAAAATATGAATGTAAATTGCATGAGAATACTCTCCAAAGATGGCTGCTTAGGAGCACTGGAGTACCACACATGGACGCGTGCAACTATACATTAAATTGCCTACCACGACAAGACAAAGTGGCTACTGCATTCAATCAACATTGGTGAGAAAACTTTAAAATTTCTGAGGGTGTCTATGGTGTATGTATCATCTGTCACAAGGATAATTTTGGTAAAACTGTAAAGGTGAGGACAAGGTTCAAGACCCCAAACCTCAGTTACCCTTTCATTACCTCTAAATGGATTTCATAGAATTATCACCTGAATGGCTTTTGTATATGTGTCTGTCATTGTTTTCTTATTCTCAGGATGGATTAAATCATTTCATTGCCTGAGAGCATGACAATTACTTGACAAAAAATAAATAAAATAAAATAAATTTTTAAAAAGTGACGAACAATTACTTGATTTTGTCTTACCAAGGAAGCTCATTCTGTTCCTCAAGTGCCCTTTAGTGATAGGGGTACCCATTTTATTGGACTGTTGTAACAAAAAGTTCAGAGCTTTGAAATTTTGAGAAAAGTAGAAAGAACAAATGTAATTTTGAAACTGAAAGTCACAAAACTCTCAGAGATTCTCCAAAGTTGATGCACTTAAAGTATTACCATTTGATTAATGACAATGAGATCAGCTCTTTTGGGTATCATCAATTCTCTCTTTATGTAATAGTAACACACAGGAACATGTGTTCTAGACACCATATTATTATAAGAATACATTGCCAAAATTATGAGAGACTTAAGCAACGCACCCAGGGATGTCATCAACAGCTACGAGAAGCCTTTCCTCAACTTCTTTCACAATAAACCTTGCATAACTTAAAACCTGGAGACCTACTCTGGAAAAGGTACCAGAGAAAGACAGACCCTGGACCTTGATGGAAAGGGGTCCATATCTCCTAGTTAAAGAGGGATATAACATCCTTGAATCACTTGAAGATAATCCCTTCTGGAGTCTTCAAGTTGAGGGTTATTAAGAAAACTCCAGAAGCATATGATTTTGCTAAGGAGACAGAATTCATCCAAGACTCAGACTAAATCAACAACTACATGAGATATAGATAGCTTCCACTGTAGATTCACAGAACAAAACCACAGATCGTTACATTTTAATCTGCATTCTTAGCAGATTAAAGCAAGTTTCTATTCTTAATATTGCTTTTTTACCTCTTTATACAATCTTTGGTATGAGTTCAATACTTGGCTACAATTGGCTTGTGAACTGGCTAACTCATACAGCAAACTGACTGTTGGATTCGTGCACACATTTTTTTGAGAACCACCCAGCTTCCTTTAATGCTAGTTATTTGTAATGAATCAGTTAACTTCACAGTTAACTTGATTCAACCTATGCATGACTTTACAGATGGCAAACACAAAAACAGGCCAGATATCCCAAAGTCTAAAAATCTAAAAATCACATCTTACACAGAAAAGAGAATTACTTTTTTCAATAAAATATAACTTGAGGGCCTTATGTGGGAACTAGCTTTTGTAACTGAACATTTAGGAAATAGAACTTGGAAGAGAAAGAGAGAACAAATGGTATATATTCGGATTCTGTCTCATTCTCACAGATCTTACAAGTAAAACAAATTTCTCTTTTGCTTTAGATTTACCTAATGATTTCGCTGTTACAAGTTAATTGCCAGGCACGAGACCATTCTAGATGACTAGTGCCTTAACATTACAATACTTCTTAGCAATCCTATAGGGTATTTTGGGCAATAACAGATCATCATATGACCTCCAATGTCTGGTATTACATTTATGGCGCAAAAGTCAACTGACTTCTACCTGCTGACTAGATACAAACTTGGTAAGCTAATTCCTTCCTTCAAGATATTCAATGACATCAACTAGGGTTCAGTTTTTGCCATCAGTTTACCCTCTTGGAAAAAAGATATCATTAGATAACAATTTAAGAAGAATAAAAATTGGGTCTTGGTTTGAGAACCGACATCCTAACCATAGAAGGGGCATTTTGGATTGTTTTCTTTTCTCCTTAAGCTCTTCACCCACAAAGTAGGATAAATCCCATGTGCTATGGATTAGAGAATATCAGAGATAGACAATGCCATCCAGACTCTAGAACTCTTCACCTGAGAGAGTCGTGAAGTTAGACAAGCAGTGGTTCATAGGAAAGCCAGTTCAGATATAATTGCGGCCTGTCAAAGGGCAGAATGTTGTGCTTACATCCCTGCAATGTTTACTGGAATTTTTACTATAACAAAAAGATCTAAGAATCAAAGAAAGGAAGAAAAATTAGAGAATTTGGTGAATAACCCCATATCTGGTTACACAGGTTCTTCAGATTGTAGATGGGATCTACCCTCCTGGTTTACTTCAGATACCCTTGGCACCTGGCGGAGAAGTGGACTACAAACTCTGATGGTAATCCTTCTCTTCTTAGTTGTCTGTGTTGAAATTTTCAGCCTGTGATCTTCAACATGTTCACTGCTGTATTGAACAAATATAAATATATGAAATATATATATAATCTGATATATATATATATATGAAAGCCTGGCACATATAGAAGTTTAAACAATCATAACGAGAAACTTTAAGTGAATGCATGATACCTCATGTTATGATGATCTTGGATTAATCATACCTCTATATATTAATGATATATCATTTAGTTCAGGCTGAAGATGACCCTGAGGGAAGACAATGAGACCTGAATCCACCCAAAAACAAAGATCTTACTGTCTACATTAATATAACATTGCTTTTCCACTGTCTCTATTAATATAACTTTATTGTTACAGGAAAATCTTGTCCAGGATGGAAAATGTTGAGAATAATTTTATGCTTTCTTCCAGTAATTCTTCCTCTCCCCCAAAATGAACATCAAATTGCTCAACTCTGTAAAAGGTATCATCAAACAATTGTTTTCTTTCCAAGACTGTTTGAAGTCATCAAAACAAAATCCTCACTTTGCTATGCCCCCAATTCTAAACTATTATATTATAATCCTTAGACAAGCAAACCTGTGTGAAAAATTCACCTTAAATCAGATTCCAAAACCTCATAAATATACTAAATTTACTTTCCCCTCTTTGAGATGCTACAAAATCTGACAAAGCAGTTCTTTCTCTTACTTAATAAGAATAAACGTAGCATTTTCCTATCAACTGGTTATTTTGATTATATTTTTACATGGCTGGCATTCAACACCACTTAGATGCCCCAAGATCAGGGTAAACACAGTCTTCATTGTTGCTTATTTATAATCTATTCCTATTTTATTTTTCACTAGGTTAGACCAATTGCCTTGTATGTAGAGTAACAAAAGAGGAAAATAACGTGAGTTGAGCACTTACTGTACATAAGACTTTATCCTAAGCACTCTGTAGTACACTCATTGTGTACCTCACAAGCACCCCTATAACAGTCATTTCTTTACTCATTTTATAGATGAAGAAACTGAGGCTTAGAAAGACTAAGTGAGTAGTTTAAAATTAGTCTGATGTAGAGGTTTGAATTTGCAGTCTTTCATCTCTAAGTTTCCATGGATCTGTAATTTGAATTTACCGAGTAGAAAATAAATTAATAAATACCCCTCAAATGTGGTTTCCTATTCATTGGGGAGAAAGAAAAATTGAGAAGCCCTATAGAGAACATCTTTTGAAGAGAGATTCTCTATGAAAAGAGGTGCTAGAATTTATGTTAGAAACGTCAGCTGTCATCCTTAAAATATGATACCCAAAAAAGACACACCAGGAAGCTTTCATATGCAAATTATTAAGCGAGCAGGATTCCACCTTCCAAGTCCATGGATATGAAATATTGGAAGATAGATGATAGCTAGCTAGCTAGATAGCTAGATAACCATTAGCCCAGCAGGACATTTTCCTGTGTCTATCACGACGATTCGTCAGTATTGGTCAACTGGAAAAATTTAACTTACATTGGTAATATATTATATTAAATTTAAACATATTCAACGTTTTTAAAAAGGTTTACTGGAAAATGATCTGTTTGAAATACAAATATTGACGTATGTGACCTTTAAAGACATCATAACTTAAAAAATATAGATCCAGACAGTGTTTATTTTTCCAATCTAATATAGGGTGGTGTATTCCTTATTAAGATATCTCATCTTTGTCAAATTTGAAAGTGAAAGAATGGCTCAGAAAACTTAATATTGGGGGGATTTGGAAGGGGAAAAAATACAACCATAGACTACAATTAAATAAAATACAAATTGATTGCCTAAATAAAGATCTTTTTTTTTTTTTTTTGTGAGGAAGATCCACCCTGAGCTAACATCTGCCAATCCTCCTCTCCTTTTGCTGAGGAAGAATGGCCCTGGGCTGACATCCGTGCCCATCCTCCTCCACTTTATATGGGTCGCTGCCACAGCATGGCTCGCCAAGCGGTGAGTCAGTGCACGCCCAGGATCCGAACCGGCGAATCCCGGGCCGCAGCAGCGGAGCGCAAGCACGTAACCGCTTGTGCCGCCAGGCTGGCCCCATAAAGATCATTTTTAATGAATTTTCATATGATTAAGAATACAAGAAACAAAACTGGAAAGTCATAAATTGCTATAGGAGTGTATAGACATTCATAAAATAACCAGATATAAAAATAGCCTTGCGGGGCTAGCCCGGTGGCATAGCAGTTAAGTGCGCACGCCCTGCTTCAACAGCCCAGGATTGGCAGGTTCGGATCCCGGACATGTGCGCACCAACGCACCGCTTACCAAGCGGTGCTGTGGCGGCGTCCCATATAAAGTAGAGGAAGATGGGCACAGATGTTAGCCCAGGGCCAATCTTCCTCAGCAAAAGGAGGAGGATTGGCATCGGATGTTAGCTCAGGGCTAGTCTTCCCCACACACACATAAAGAATAACATTGATAGTTACATATAAACTATAAATATTAAAAATAGCATACACTTAAAAGTGAGATAAGCTTTCTCTACTGTTCCTGGAACACAATTGTCCTTCAAATAATTCTCTAGAATTTTTTAATGGGAGATAACTGAGTTGATCCAAAAACAATGAGCAGGGACAAAAGCTAAGGAAATGTTCAACAGCAAGTTCAGTATTTCTCTGAGTGTGCTGCCGTCAATACTGACAAATCTCCCCTCCCTCATTCCTACCTCCTACAAGCCCCACAGATCCCAAGCACATATGGAGCAAGATGAAAGTCCTTTCCCGTCAGGTGCCAGTATAACTGTCTGCAGCTCAAGCTGAAGGAGATTAGACTCTTCATGGCCAGAAGACAACCAGACTGTCATATCTCTAACATTTAAATTACCCCTATTTGTTATAAAATATTGATTTGTTAAATATTGTTAACTGAGAACCAACCTTTTGTATTTTCAGTGACCCTCCTTCAAGTCTACAATTAAAAAGCACACATAAAAATAAATGTTAAAGTTTAAAAATTAAAAAAAAAATTTTAAGTGACTTTCACATGCTAAGATATATGGCAAGAACCAAGAAAATGGATGGAATAAATAGTAAGCAGATAGAAATTGAAAATCATATTTGATTAGCCCAAGTAATGCCATCTGACATTTGGTTATGAAATTGTAGTAAATTATATTTTCTTGATATCTGTATATAAAATCTATTGGTAAAGTAAGGGAATAACATACTGAACCATGATGTTTTCTTCCTGACTCTGTCAATTCTATTGCATTTTGTCAATTTTATAGCATCTTCTGTTCTACAGACATTAAGTCCAGCAATGCAAAATGCCGTACATGGCAGCTCTCTGTTAAAAGTATATTTAGGAAAATAACACTAATGTGTTGGCGTAAATCAACTCTACAGAGAGTAAAGAGTGAATATTTTCAATATTCCCAGTATTGTGTTGATTATTCTCCTTAGATTTAGTAGTAGAAACTGAATGGATGGCAGATCATATCTTAGGAGTAATTTTAATTATATGGTTTCTATGGTATGCTGAAATAATATAGTGAAAAATTTTAAGATATGAATTATTTTAAGGATTTCTTCATTCTCATCTCTAGATTATAAAAATACCACACATCTTAAAAAACTTATCTACTATAACTCCCCTGAGTATTTCCAACGTTATAGAATTCAATATCTTTAGCTTGACATTCAAGGTTGATTCACATTTTATCTCACCTTTACTCTTCAAACACAATTTTCAACATTATGTTTCATAAACCCATCAGAAAGAACCTGGAATAATAAAAAAAATACTGTGGGCCTGGCCGTGTGGTGCAGTGGTCAAGTTCGATGTGCTCCACCTCAGCGGCCTGGGTACACAGGTTTGGATCCTGAGTGCGGACCTACACCACTCGTCAGCCATGCTGTGGCAGTGACCCACATATAAAATAGAGGAAGATTGGCAACAGACGTTAGCTCAGGGCTAATCTTCCTCAACGAAAAAAAAAAAATGAGCTTGCTATACTTTTTCAATTAAGAGGAGTTATAATTATCTTAAGAGTTATATGTGTGATTCATGGTATCTAGGTCTCCAGCTTCATGTACAATCCTACCAATCCATAAAGGACTAATTAATTCAGAAGTTACTTCTTTTAAGAAACTTACAATGTCTTCACCTCCTAACTAATCCCCACAAAACAAACCTGGGAATTATCTGCAGTAATTCCTTGAATTTCAGTATTACTTTTATATGTTTCTTTTACAGCACTTAAATATTCCATTAAACTTATTTGTTCACATATCCAATGCCTCAATACACTGTAAACTCCTTGAGATTTATACTTCTTTTATTCCCAGCCTAATATAAGACTGCATATTGCAGAGTTCCAATAAAATTAATTCCCTTTTCCTACTTAAACATTCAGAGAGCATTAAAATGTTATTTAAGCCAAGATACTTATCAGCCACACATTGCCTACAAGTTTATGTATAAATATACATCTTTAATAGTATAACAGAGATGATTTTTAGCTTAAGCTACATATACTAATTCTAGATCTGTCAGAAGCATTATATGTAAATTGAATTTTGGGGAAAGTTTTCACCAAAAGGCAAGAATTAATGTTCTCCAAGTCAGAAAGGGAAAGAATGAAGATTTATGAAGGATAAAGATAATCTGGGTTTATTCTCTGGCTAACTTCAGTTCTCCTGCTAAGCCCTTTGGAGAAAGGGCTGCTAACAGTTTCCTACACTGCGGCCAGTTAGATTTTTAAAGCACAGATTTGATCATGTCTGTCCCTAATTAAAACTTATCAGTTAATTAAATCTCCTTGAAGTGGAACAAATGGTCAATAAAATAAAAAGATATTAAAAGTAATATATCTAGACCATAAATCTATCTGGTCCAACAGTCTATAAATGGACACGTTTTTAGAAAGAATGAACAAAAAAAAATAGAGGAGAGGAAAATGCCAAAGAAATAATGCAAGGTAATTTCACAGAACCAAAAGATAAAATTCTATAGATTAAAAGACATCAATGAGTTCATGGAACACACACGCGCGCACACTCACACAAACACACAACCAATCCTCTACACATACATTGTGGTATTTCAGAATGCAGAGAGGGATGATTATAAGTGCTTCCTAGAAGACATCAAAAACAAAACAAACCAAAAAAATCACCAAAACCACTCACAACAAAACAGATAATGACAAAAATAAATGATAATCAGATTGGAATTAGACTTCTCATCAGCAACACTGATGGTAAACAGTGGTAAAAAAAAATCAAGAAAATGATATTTAATATAGAATTATAAAATTCAGCTAAATTATTGAATAATAATGAGCTCAAAATAAAGACATTTTATACATATAAAGAGGTTCTCGGAAAAAAAAGTCACAATCAATTTCTTAGTATGTTATGCATGATGTGTTTCAGCACTATAAGAATTTACTTATGGAACTGAGGAAATAAAAGATCAAATCAGGAGAGCCATGAACCCATGTCCCGGGAGCATCTCTCCTAATAAGAACTCAGTTAAGATTATATCAGAATGAATGAAGAAAGCCAGGAGGAAGGTTACCAAAGGAAAAGGGTGTTCTAAAGATTTAGAACCTGAAATTACTTCAGAAGATCTAAAAAATACAAGGAAAGAGGAACAAAATTCAATCAGTGTTAAAATAACTTTGCATAAAATATATTAACATTATGACAATATTAACACCATTTTTTATTTACAAATTTGATTAAATATATAGTTTTATCAATATCAATAATAATAAGACAAAAAAGAATGTGTCATAGAATCTAAGAGTCAATCGATTGTAAGATACATCATTAGATCATGGAATCCAAGGGTCAATCTATTATAACATACACTATTATTTCATGTACCACAGAGAAAAATACTGGAAACTAAAATATGATCCACAATCAATAGCAGAAGAGAGTATATTAGAAATGATGAAAGAGTAAAAATTATAACAATAATTAGCACTTATTAAGTACTTACTATGTGCCGATTTCTTCTCAGGGTTTTTTTTTTTTTTAATGCATGAATTCATTGAATTCTAACAGCCACTCTGTAATCTATGTTCTTTTCTTATGGCCTTTTCACAAATGAGGAAACAGAAGCAAAAAGTGGTGATGTAACCTATCCAAGATAGCAGTTCCAGAAGGTTGTAGAGCAATTATTTGAATCAGACAACTCTATGATTAATAAAACAAGACCAGGTAGTATTGCAGATACAAGAAACAAATGTGAATATATTCCTTAAATTTACAAATGAGATAGTATAAGATACAAAATTAATCATATATCTATCTTGCAATATGCATTGGCTGGATGTGGTGAATTGTGCTAAAATAAGCTAAATTCTTATTTATTATATCAGACAGTAAATATATAATGGTAAAGCATATTATTTAGTAAAATGGAGGTGAAGAGAAAGAAAAAAACAACCCTAAAACAGTTTACAATATATCCTCTACAGAGCGGAGGAGAGATGAATGGAGTAGGATACTATTATTTTTCATTATAAAGCTATTTATTGTCTTGTTTTTAATATCATTTGTGTATCAATTTCATAAAAAATAAAATATATGCATTTTAAGATGTAAATATAAATATTATACTTCAAAACACATAAAATTATTAAAATCCTTTAGTGGCTTCAATTTATCATCGGAACTTGAGAGTACCCAGTCTTCTATCACTTGATTCTTGTTAACTCTCTCTTCTCAACATCTGTTGCTACTAACCCAAATTCCTTGTGAACAAATTCCTAAACAAAGATGATGTAGCTGAGGTAAGAACTGGTTACACTAATGTTATTTTCATCATTCTACTAAGGAATTTTCAACTTTTCTAAACCTCTTTGCTTCTTATATCTCCTTCTCATGGAAACTTCTCACTGTAAGTCTTCATACTTGTTAAAGCTATTTTATCACAGATGTTTCCTGATCCGGTAGATTTTTATTTCTCTCTAATCTTGATTTCACTGTTCCTTTGGCTCTTAAACTTTGCCTCACTCTCAAGTTTAGGTTCTTCACCCAAGGTTTCCTTCTATGGGTGGACATAACTTGTGTTATTATTTGTAATTGAACTTGAAATACTCTTTATAGCTCAGTTGTAAGCCTGTCATAAACAGGACCAAATCAAAAGAGTTTATAGTGCCAAATTCTACAGTTAATTTGTTTTTAAGGACTAGAGCTGTCATTAACTTATAGAAAGTTTTCAAGAGGTAAAAAAGTTTCTAAAAGACAGAGATATAAAGTATATGCCTATCTTATTCAGAAATACAGCTGTTCATTTATTTCAGAGAGAAAGAATGCCATTCCTCTGCTCAGATGTCATATGGAATGTTCTTTATTCAAAAAGTTTTGCTTTAAATACTGCTAAATATGCTAACTAAACATTAAGTGTATCACGTGAGTACATTAGTTCCAGTTTAATAAAATTCCATCTTACACTTCTTGAATCAGTTTAAGAGAAAATATCTCATTTTGTTCAATGAGCAAGTACAATTTGAAAATTGTCAGCTCTCAAAGAAACCGAGTACCTGACATGAAAACAAGTGAGGTTCTTTTCTTGAAACTGGATATACTATGTGTGGTCATCATTCTTTACATCTTTCACTCACTGATTTGTGTGTTAGAGCTGGATACTCCTGAATATGCTTTGTGAGAAGCATTTTAAAGAGTGCATAAATATGACAATACAACTGTAGGGTGTAAATAAGTAGCAAATAATGTTATCTTCCCTGGGGAAAAATATAATCTTTATACTCTTTGTATTAAGTCAATATTAAGTATAAGAGAAAAAGGTAAGCACAAAGAAAATGGAAAATTCTCTTTAGTTTTAAGGAAAATGCATTGCATTGTAAGGTACTTAAAAATAGACATCTTCCTGTTATTTTGTTTCATGAGGTCTAAATAGCTCCACTACGGCTCCAACTGGCAATAAAAAGTGGAAATTGTTTATTATGCTCTCAGCTGAGGAAAATTACAACTTGTGGGTTCTAAATAGCAATAGGGCTTTCCCTTTTTGTTTATGTATTATGAAGCAAAATATGTTTCTTTCTAAGAAAGGGAAGTTTTTACTAATTTAGTAAAGCTTATCACATCTCAAATATTTAAAAAATATTAGGAGACATAATATATAAGAGTGAAAATTAAAGTATTGAGACCCATGACTTAATTCTTTAATTTACTTGTTAGCAGGACTTAAACCCATGTCTTGAACTATGTCCAATAAGCATGTAGAATTGTTACACAATCTGACACATGTTTTTTAAGTACCTACTTTAACTTTGACATCATAATAAATATAGTAGTTGCTGTGCTTACTTGATTTTTAAAGTTTACAGTTTCTAGTGCTTATAGTCTATAGGTTACACTGTTATAGGTGGATATGTTTTAAAAATTGTATATAGAATAACATGATGGAATCCATACTTTCAAATAACAGAAAGTCTCTGAAATTTCTAATATTCATGAATCCACTAATAATGATTATAGTCTCTGGACTGTCTGATAATGGCGTATATCACACACAATAGGAGGGTCTTTCAAAGACACTTCATGTTTTTCTGTATTAAATGGTGTTACTCACTAGTATGACAGGGTGTTTATCTCTCATTGCTTACATGTAAGTGAATTATTGTGAGTTGATGGTATGAAGTAATTTGTGAACCGTTTACTTTTTTTGTTATTTCCTAATAATAATTACACATAAAGTAATATACGCAACAGTGCATATTATGCTTACATAACACATCTATATGTGTTATGATACATCACAACTACATAAATGAAAAATTCTGTTTTTAATATTAGATATGTTAATAATTCTGTATGTGATTTTGTCAAACTCAAGGAACTTCTCTGCTATTTAGTTGTATAATGAGCTTTAAGGGATCTGTCATATTTAAAGGTAAAATCCTGCTGTAATAGAAACAATGTTTTTCCATAATTTTTACTGAACTTGTTTTGAAAACTGATTTCAAACCTTTTGTAAAAGGCACAATCTAAAAATCATTTAAAAAAAATGTGGCATAAATCAAATTGAAATGAATTCTAAGCAATGAGTTTCACTTGTAACTGATCTGCACTTAATAATGTATCACTAAAACGAAAAAGGAGAATTTGTTAAATTCAACCTCAGTAGTTTTTAGGGATTGAATAACAAAATAGCCTGCCATTTTGGATAAGCCCTTTTAATTAATAAAGTATATAAATTGTATATCCTACAGTTTATAAATTATCACATGATTATGATATTTTTGTTGAGTCAATAAATGCATAACTATTATACTTCCTGTTTAGTGGATATCTTCTTGGTGTAATAAGTTAACCTTTTAATTAATTAATGAGACCTACCATATGGTGGTTTTACATAACCCTTGAAATTTAAAATTAATTTTTTTCTGTCATATAAACACATTCTTTATTCTTTAGTATGCTGTTCACTATACTAACACTTGTAGGCTTTTAGTTCCTGAAACTTTTTTTCAGAATCTAAGTAAATCTCTACCCTAGATTGGAACCACAGATTAGAAGGTTTCTATGTTAACACCCACTGGATGTTATGGGAAACACAGTAACCCTGTGTGTACATGCACAGACATTTTGCCAGGCTCTCCCTGAATGTTTAAGAGATTGTTTCCTTTGCTCACACTGTATTTCCACATAATTAGAAGCAGCCTACAGTGCAGTCTACTTTCTGGATTTGTCATATAGGACTGGAATATAAATTAGAAAATCAATAACTATAGAGAAAAACGAAACAAGAGGAGTACCATAAAACAAGCGCTTGTTGTCCAGATCAGCAGCGTAATAAGGAAGGAAAATTGGAAAGTGAGCGATTTTAGAGTTTTATAGCCTTAAGAAGAGTTCCATAATGTTAAAAAATAAATGACCTAGGAAATAGACAATTTAAGAAGTGTTTCCCTGATCTACTAATCCCTACCTTTAGATGGAAAAAATACTTAGACATCAGTGCTCCCAAAATTAGTTTATAAATTAAGATTATAATCAAAATTGTAAAAAAATTGTGGTAGGAAGCCTTTAAGACAGTCCCTCAATGACCCCCAATTGCTGATCTTTACGTATTCGTTCAATTCCCTCCTCTTGAGTACGGGTTGGACTTATTGACACACTTTTAAACTGGTAGAATACGATACAAGTGATGTCATATTGCATGCTCCTTCCAATATTAGGTTACAATAAGACTATGGCTTCCATATTGTGCATACTCTCTAGCTCACCCTAAGAAGCCCACTGCCATGTTGTAAGGCACCCCTGTGGAGACTCACGTGACAATGTACTGGGACCTGCAAATAACCACATAAATGAGATTGGAAGACTATTACCATCCTTACAGTGGAGACTCCAGAACAGACCTCAGCCCCAGCTGACAGAGTTCTTGAGTCAGAAGCAATCAGATAAGCTGAACCAGATAATTGATTAACATTAACTGTGAGAAAATAAATGTGTGTTGTTTTAAGCTAAGTTTTGATGTAATTTGTTACACAAAAATGGATAAATAATACAGAATTTAGCACCTGAATGTTGGGTACTGCCAAAAAAAATAACTAAAATGGGGGGAGTAGCTTTGAAAATATGCAGTAGTCAGAATCTGGAAAAGCTGTAATTTTGAAGAAAGTGTTAATGAAAGCATCAAGTGCATTGAACACACTGTAGAAGTTTGGACTTTGGAGATGCTGTGGGTAAAGGCTTAGCAGGACAATGAGGAAAATCTTATTTGAAACCAGAGGAAAGGGGAGTCACTGTTACCTGCAGTTATGTGGAATATGCTTGTTTTAGGAAACGAAGTTTACTCACCTACAGTGATAATATGTGCATCAGTGTAATCATAAACTTGTTTTCTAAGACATCAATGATATTTTATATATATATATAATGATGTATACATACTATATTTTATAAAAATACTACGTATTTTATATATATATATATGTACATTATATATATACACAACTCAATTTCACTCTCTATTTTCTCACACTACATATCCATCATGTCTCCTTGAGGGCTATGTTCATCTTGGTTTCTCAGAGACCTCTGCCAGTGGAGCATATTACTTGCTACTACGTCAGAGGAAAAAGAGCTCTGTAGGGTATCACAGTAGCAACTAAATGCCTCAGCCTTTCAGAGACTCATGTTTCTTCCTATCACAACTATTAACATAGTCAAAAATCAAAAGGAAGCCATGAAATACCATCCAACAACCATGTCCATGGAAGGGGAGAGTACAAGCAATATTTGGAAAATAGCCTGACTGACAAAATTATTACCAATATATTTCAGTGATATATCATGAAGTTTGGAAAGGCTAAATAACATAAACATATGAGAAGTCTACAAAAGGGCACTATGAAAAATATGTCTGAGGAATAGAGAGTCAACCAAAATAAATGATGTGATGAATGTAAAGAATAGCAGGAGGGGGGCCGGCCCGGTGGTGAAGCGGTTAAGTTCGTTCTTTCCACTTTGGCGGCCCAGAGTTCCCCTGTTCGGATCCTGGGCACAGTCCTACTTAACGCTCATCAAGCCATGCTGAGGCAGCGTCCCATGTAGAAGAGCTACAGCTCTACAGCTATGATACACAACTATGAACTGGGGCTTTGGGAAGAAAAAAGAGGAAGATTGGCAACAGATGTTAGCTCAGGGACAATCTTCCTCAAAAAAAAAAAAAAAAAAGAATGGTAAGAAGGAGAGATCAATATATCTTTATAACACACAAAGTCAATTCAATGCTGCATTTGGGAGGCCATTAGTTAATTGTCAACCTTAGCTATGCAATTTTAAATAAGAATTTAGCAGTTACAGGGTTAGGTTTGGAAGGTGTTTGCTGAGTGTGAAAACGTGAGCATGACGTGAAGAAATGGAGAGAGTGAGTATAGACCATTCAAAGTTAGAGCAAGTAGATGATTCTTCCCTTGCTGCCATTCCTTACTTACAATTGTTACATGTGACAACAAATTGTTATCTCATTGGTTTTGTCTGTTTTATTAATCTTAGGATCCCCAAGGTTTTGTGCAGCACCTGAGTTATAATAAACATTAGGTAGATTCCAACCGAAGAAAAATAATTTTGTAGGATCACACAGGTGTTTCTTAATAATGGCTAGTTGGTTTTCTTATACATTTCAAATTGTATCTCTCAGTTTGGGACAAAAAATAAAAAGTTAAAGAGGGCAAAACTTTTCCTGATACACCTGAATTAAAAATGCCTATATTTGTGGTGATAAAAATATGTGGACAAATTCCAATATACTCTCAGTTTTTGCTATTAAATAGCAATAAAACTGCTTATTTAATGACAAAAATACCTATGAGTGATAGTCTTCTACAGCTATTAAATCATCAGTTGTGTTGATAAATGTTAGGCTACTGGCAATGGAGTGCATTGGTCTGACTTGATCAGAAGTAGATTTGGAAGTTCTAAATTATTTTGTTCATTTCCTGTGGGAATGTTGTTTGGAAGGAGAATCTTCAGTTTGTCCTCTAGCTTTTTATGTTTTTTATTTTTTGTTTGCTTCTGTATTACTGTTACTAATCCATATAAAGCCACGTGGAAGAAACTAAGTAGGATAACCAGAACTAACAACATTCTTCGAAAATTAAAAAGTGTATGGGAAAACCTACGTCCACTCTGGATTTTATTCAATGATTTCTGGTTCTTGGTGTATGTTTTCATTCCTCACAGTAAATGAGATGTTCTCAAAGAATCAAGTAGATATTTGTGGAGAATATACAAAATGAAAGATTTCTAGACTGGCATTGAAGTCATTCTGTCTCAAGCTATCCAATATAGATTCAAAATGAATAGATTATTATAAATGTTAGAGCAGAATCTGTATGGATATGTGTCAATAGTAACATAGAAAACAGTTATGTATTAAATGTAGATTTTCACAGATTAGGTATTTGATAACCCCAAAATTCTGTCATTCTTAGTCAGAAAACTTCTTTCGCTGTGATATTTATGAAGCCAGAGTTATGTCAGATTATAGGGTAAGTTAATTGGCAGTCAAAGTGATTGGTCACAATCTCTGTATTTCCTACTATTTAGAGTCATTTACAAGAAATGTCATTTTTTAAAAAAAATTAAAATATCACCTTTTCCACAAACCTCAGGCATAGTTTGATCAGGAAAAAATAAATCAGTCCAGATATTTTCATCAGGAAGGAATTTCATATAGGGAATTAGGTACTTAAACTATTGGATGGGCTGAGGGTATCAAAAATTTGGGAAAACCATATTTGCTCTCAGGAAGTCAGCAAGTTGCCACTAGTGATCTCAGCTGACTGCATCACAAAAGCAGAAGATTTGTAGAGAAATTCCCAGAAGTCACTGCAGAACATCCCATATGCCATTTGCCTGTGAACTAACCCATAGATGTTGAAGGAGGAAATAATGGTTTTTACTTCTTTTTCTGTCTTCCAAATCTCACGCAAGTATCTCACATTTAAGAATATAATCTAAAATCTTGATATTAACGGAATTTGGGAAATGCTGTTTCTGGGCTTTTAGCCCAGATACAAGAGTGGAGATTAAAATGATGATGTAACTGAGTACAGACAATATCTAAGAAACATATAATTAGATTGGATTATGAAAATGGTGTGAAAATTCCTTTAAGTGCTCCATTATCACATTGACTTGATATAAATCCTAGGCCTGCCACTTCCAAGTTATATGAATTTAGTCAAATTCCTTACCTCTCTGAATCTATTCTGACATCTAAATATTAAAGAAAGTATTATCTTCTCACAGTGTTGATGCAATTATTATTTGTGAAGAGGCCTATAAGGCTTACTGTAAATATTATCTTTTATTACTATTTTTGATAATTAAGTACAACACAGTATTCAAAGGATTTTTGAAAAATCACATAAATAATTTGGTTAAGGTTAATTTTGAGCACAGAAAACTTAATGTTATCATACAGCATCAAAATCACTTCAATATTTTAGACAATCCCTTAATTTTTCATCAATGGTATTTAAAACTGAACATCTCAGGGCCGGCCTAGTGGTGCAAGCGGTTAAGTGCGTGCGCCCTGCTGTGGCTCCTGGGTGCATGCCAACACACTGCTTGGCAAGCCATGCTGTGGCGGCGTCCCATATAAAGTGGAGGAAGATGGGCACAGATGTTAGCCCAGGGCCAGTCTTCCTCCGCAAAAAAAAAAAAAAAAAGAGGTGGATTGGCAGATGTTACCACAGGGCTGATCTTCCTCACGAAATAAGAAAAAATAAAACAAAACTGAACATCTCAAAATTAATGTTGTAATCTTAAATGAACCTAGATTCTAGTCATTGAATTCATACAAATAGCCTAAATTCTTTGAATTCACGTAAATACCAACCTTATGAATTTTACTAACAAAAAATATATTTCTTTTAATTAGTGGGTTTAAGGGCTCATTTTACTACAAAACGTTATTGAAGTTAAGCTGTAACCTCAATAGAAAAATGATTATAATTCCATTTCCCATACTGGGAGTTAACTAAAATTAGCTAAATTGCAAAGGTCGAAGGCACAGGTTTCATAAGACTGCCCTCACTTATAACATTTGTGACACCGTTTACAAGTTCCTGGGGCTTCCAAAATCCTTCTCAGTTTCAATTATTCACTAGAATGTCTCAAAGAACTAGCTGAAAGCTATCATACTCATGGTTATAGTTTATTACAGGGAAAGAATGAAAATTCAAGAGAAAAGATGCATAGGGCCGAGTCCAGGAAGGGTCCAAATGTGGAGCTTCTAATCACCTTCTCCCCATGCAGTGATGGATGGTGTTACCTCTTCCTGTCCGTGATGTGTGGCAATACTCACAGAGTATTGTCAACCAGGGAAACTCACCTAAGACTTTGATGTCTAGAGTTTTTACTGAGGGTCAATCACATACTGTCCTAGGCCCTCTCAGAGGCTGGGTAAATACCTTCAGTCATCAGTTCCTCTGAATGTCAGAACTGATATTTTGTGGCCTGTCATAAATCACATTGTTAGACAATCTGATGGTCAAAACCCCCAGGCAAACAAACACACTCCTATCAAGCAGAGCATTCCAGGGTCCTAGAGATCACCCCACAGCATTCAAGGGCAAAAGCCAGATTTCTCTTTGCGTATGGTTAATTTTCACTACACAGGAGCCAAGGTTGTTCCTGTGGCAATAAAAGAACATTATTAGATTTATTGATGTTAAACCATTATAGACTAATTAGAAGCAACAAAAACAATTTTGATTAGTGATTTAACAACCTACCCCCAATAGAAATAAAAGGAAATATTTAGATTTAATATATTATCAACTCTTACCAAGAGAGAATAATAATTTAGAAAAGGATTAAATCAAGGCAATATTTTTGCAAAGCAGAATCTTATTTTATTAAGTTCTAATGATCTCTTCACAATCACCCGAGTACTTTTTGGAATTCCAATTGGAGTCATACACGCACAACATTTCTAATACTTTTTTATTTCTGCCTAAAGATACGACAGTCCATAAAAGAAATTACCTAGTGTGTAAAATGTTGTGCAAAAACTTGCATTACTCAGAGCCATTCAAATTTACAGAGGTGTCCTATACTTCAACCATTCTACAACACATATAAATGCAGTAATTTTCTCTGGATCTCAGATATTGCAAGCTTATGGTTTCAAATTATTTGATTTTAGGGGCCAGCCTTGTGGCGTAGTGGTCAAGTTCGCAGGCTCTGCCGGGGGTTCACAGGTTCGAATCCCAGGTACGGACCAACAACACATCGCTCATCAAGCCATGCTCTGGTGGCATCCCACGTACAAAATAGAGAAGATGAGTACAGACGTCAGCTCAGGGACAATCTTCCCACCAAAAAAAAAAAATTATTTGATTTCAGAAATCTCAATGACTATAACAAATGCCTGTGGCATAATTCATATTAATAGTATAAATAGCTTCCTTCTGATAAATTTCAAGAAAACATTGTATTTTACATAAAAAGTTTGATTATTACTTACTTAGCCAATGAGTTAAAGGCTATTATGATGAATAGATATTTAAATAGGTATATAAAACTGCAATAAACTTTCTTTCTGTATAGAAAGTGAAAAGAGTTAGAAAACATATATTTGGATTATCATATATGGGTTACTGATTACTAATTATCTGACCATCCATAAGTAAGTTTAGTAAACTTTCTAGTCTCATTTATGTTCATTTGTTAAACCATGATTTTCAAACTTTGCACTGTCATTGGGAAAACTAAAAAATATGATACTCTACCATTTCATGTAACTTGTTTTACTTTTGTTCAAAACCCCTAGTTTGTCTTGTTTTAATCATGTATTTACTTTTAAATTTTTTTCATATATTTGCAGACAGTAAACGCCCTAAAAGCATGAGATTACTTGTCTTAACTGGTATTATAACCACAGTGCCAACACAATGTTGTACGCAGTTCCTGTTATAGTAACTCTTTTTTTCGTTGGACCTATGAATTAATCTCTAAGTAATTAAAAATGAAATATGAAATTTGAACAAAGTTTATTTATATTGTATGGTAAAACAATTTTTTCCTTCTGACTATCTAGGTTGTGTGGCTCTTCTAACAATAAAAGTGACATAAGACAGATTAACAACAGAAACACAAATTTAATTACATTCATACGGGAACCCCACAGAGACATAAGACTCAAAGGCAAGTTGGGTAATTGAAGCTTATACGCTATCCTGAGCTTAGGAATGGGGTAGGGGACTGGGGCTTCAAAGGGGAGGGGGGTAATTCATGGGGAGATAAGAAAGGCATATGTCTGGTAATTACATATTTGCCCTGCCATGTGGATAGATTTTCAATAAAAAAGTTATTTTTAGAAATAGCTCTTTTTCTGGTACAGACCTTCTATCTAAATTTTGAGGCAATTAAGGGAGAGGTAAAAGTTTTTCTGAGTCTTCTGGGTTTTGATCGCCTTCAGTTCAAAATAATTCACATGCCACAATGGCATATTTTGGGAAAGCTTCTTCTGAACCTCTTCAATATGCATATCACATTTCTATGAACCTTACATCGCTCTCATTGTTATACTATAGTAGTGAATAAACTACACTATTGGAATTTAAATACTTTATCATAGAATCATGGAATTACAGAATTGGAAACTATTTCTATATGTAGTACAGCTCCTGATGGAATTAACTTGTCTAAGAATCCACCATTAGCAGGGCCAAAATTATAATATCATGCTAGCTTTAATGTTTGTGATCCAACCATTACAATTCAACACAGTACAATGCACCAACTCAAAAATGCTGCTATTAAAAATTGTAGCTCTTCTTATCCTCTTCCCTTTGTCTTTTGTATTAATGACTTCTCTGAAATTCTGAATCAAGCACCGAAGGGTCAGACAAAAAGCAATCTCTTCTAAAATATTTTAAGTTATGTTACTGATTTCATAATATCTAGGCCACTTTTTTAATGCTGATATATTTTTGCATTTCTTTCCCACTTTTCTATTTCTTTCCCTCTTGTGAACCTGAATCACAAAAGAAGACATAATCCTTAATGGGAGGAGAGAGAAAGCATTTAAATTTCTCTCTACAATTATCACTCTGCATCCTTTCTGTCCTCTGTGGATTATTGGCAGTTGATGAACTATAGCACTAGTGATTAACAATATACAATGCAAGAGACATCTGAATGTTTTGCTCTCTTGATACCTTATATGTGTATGGGAGAAAGATAAATCCTCTACCCTCTGGGTCCTTCTGGCTGGGCTACTAATTAAATTCACATGAGACAGAATAACAGGAGAAAATCAAACAAAGCTTTATAACATATATACATGGGAGACACTCAGGAAAACCAAGTAACTCACCAAAATGGCAGAGGTTCTCATCTTAAATACCATCTTCAGCTAAAGACAAAGGAGAATGTTGGGGGTGGGGATGGGGTCAGTTATGGGAGATTACCAGAAAAGCACAGTAAACAAGAGTAAAGTTATTATGCAGATTTAAGTCCTTGCCTTCTCAGTTCATAAGAGTTTCTAGAGATAAGGGCATCAGCCCGTCTTCCTGGTACAGAGAGGAAGATACCTTTACAGATGGAGATTTCACTTACAAATGTAAATGTCTCTTACAAAGGGTAAATTCTACTTTTCAGAGCTTCTCCCATGTCTGCGGTTTTTAAAAGTATCCAGCTCAAAATAATCCTCAGGCCAAAAAGACGCATTTTGGGGTGGCCAATTCTGACCCCTCACATATGCTACTTCAAATCTATACTTATCTATTCTATCGCCATCTTCACCCAAACTCTTATATTTTTATGAAACAATGATGACAGTAACAATAAACTAAATTAATCTAAATTACATACATGCTACGTAATATAGGTGGGAAAGGAGATTTTCTATGTAAACAACTTGTAAATTTCTTCAACTATGTCTTCCATCCCATAAACCTCAAGCTTGTTTTCATACACTGAAGGAACCTTCATTATCTAACCCAAGAAATTTACTTTTTTTTGTTTTTTTCCCCCCTACAACTAACAACTGGCACTATTATAATTCCTGAAATTACATTCCAAATGCAGAATGTGATCATTCACTTAAACTTTCATATGCAGAATTTGAATATTAATGTTTCCACGGGAAAACTAACATTTTGTGTGTTAGCCTGATGGTACAAATGCAAAGGAGGAAAAATTATTTTCCCTCTACTATTCTAGGTTCTTGGCTGAGACTCTCCTGTAATAAAAAGACAGATTAACAGGAGAAAAACAAACACAAGTTTAATAACATATATACCTCCCATACACATAGGAGATACCCAGGAAAACTGAGCAATTCTCCCAAATGACCCAAGCTATCACCTTAAATACCATCCCCAGCTAAAGACAAAAGAAGATGTTGGTGAGAGGGGGCCAGTTATGGGAGGGTATCAAGCAAAGTATAGTAAACTAGGTTATAGTTGTTGTGGGGATTTAAGTAGCTGCCTTTTCCATTGATAACAGTTTCTAGAGATTTGGTCATCCTCTTCCTGCTTCAGAGAGGGAGACATCCTTACAAATGGAGATTTCCCTTATAAATGTAATTGTCTCTTACAAAAGAGTAACTTCTACTCAGTTTTCAGAGCTTTTCCTATGTCTGCTGTTTCTTAAAAATAACCAGCTCAAAATAATTCTTATGTTGAAAAGGCATATTTTGGGGTAGTATAGTCTGCTCTCCTTCATTATAAAACCAATGACACATGTGTTTTGACATTTTTGGTAGAGTAGTGCTGTACTATGAAATTCTTTGTGTATTTAATTGGATTTTGTTTTTTAACTCTTACCAAGTAGTCGAAAAACATTTTAAAAGGTTAAGCAGTGAGGAAACAAAAACTAGAGTAAATCCACAAACTAAAAAATTTTTCAAAGATATAAGTTATTAGCTTAAACAACTTTGACAGTATTCTAACTTTAATTTGGCTTTCCTTTTAAGCTAGCCCACTGTGTATCCTAAAGTAAAAGAAAAAAAAGAAAACTAAAAACACATAGACTATTCCAAAATAATATTGAAGTGAAAATGAGATATTATACTTTTTCTCTGTCTGAGAATAGAACAATGATCCACCTGCCACACCACCCCAACCTAGGAAAAGTCATTGTTCGACTCATTTTTCTTTCATTAGTGTTTTAGAAATGCATTATGAAGGAGTGCAGCAGATTGCTGGTAATCTAATCACAAAGAAATTTATAGCAACCTCTTAGAACTTAAAGGGACTGCCTGCAGGCAGCCTTCTCTTCAGGTAAGAGAAAATGCAGGACACAAAGAACGGTACTCTACATTACAAAGGCTTTTAACAAAGAGTACAGAGGGAAGAGAAAGGTCTGTTAGGCTTTAGATGTAGAAATGTTGCCTTAGAGAAAGTATCATTCATCTTAAAGGATGCTAGCAAAGAGAAAGAAAAGAAAAGAAATGAAACAGAAAAGCAGGCTTGCACCCAGAAACTATTACTCTCTATGACAGGAGTTCATCCTGATTTTGACCATTTTAAGCCTCTGCCAACAAATATTGAAAAACAATATAAAATTAAACTTGAAAACTATCAATTTGGGATATGGTAACAAAACTAACAACATATTAAAAATATTATGTACTGCTAATATAAATTTTATTTCACTGAAAATAGTAATTGCTCTTAATAGTTCAAAAAAGTTTATTTGATATAATTTAAGATTAATAAGCTTTTAGTGAATTTTGATCAATTCCATACTTCCATCCTCTGTAGAGTCTGTGAAAATTAATAAAGAGAAACCTCATTTAAAGTGGACTCGGGAAGCCCTGAAGTGGAAGCTCTCAAACACGTACTTTCCATCACAGCTTATTTTCTGGGCAGGACGAAGCTTACTTTACTACCCCAGCAAGAGGATGGAAAATTTTCTCTTTGCCCAGCAACAGCTCAGCCAATGAGAAATCACTATGCTCAGCCAATGAGAAGCTGTCACCACCCTGAACTCTGGCTCTCCTGTAATGAATATTTGTTCATAACAGCCCCTCCCAATTTCTCTTTTTCTCTATAAAGTAACATTCTTCATTCATCTCCTTTGTTCCTCAGACTTGCCAATGGTTTTGCCATAGTTTGCATTCCTGAATTGCAATTCCTCCGCCATTCCTAATTAAACCCATTTTGCTGGCAAAATAACCGGCTGTTTTATTTTTAAGGTCAACAGGTTCTAGAGTACAAGTTTGCAAATATATAACTACATAGAGAGGTCGCTTGCCTTAGAAGGGTGTAAAGAGTGGGCTGATACTCAGGTGTCAGGAGAGCTAATGCAGACAGTACTGAAGGTGTGCTCATTGGGCCACAAACAGACTCAGTGTTTCACACCTTTAATTCTCCTAACACTCCCATGTAGGAAATATGTTGCTGTCATGCTCATTTTATGAAGAAACTAAAGCATAAAGAGGTTAAATAACTGGCCCATTATGTTAGTGAATACTGTATGCTCTAAGAAGAGTCATGATTCCACCTCCAGCAGCTGTCTTATGGTGTCGCTGCCCTTACACTCATTGTACTACAGAAGTGCACACCTGCTGGCCTGTAGCTGGCCGCACTGTCTTGCAGCAAGTCTCATCCCTTTTTGCTTCTGTTTCTTCATGTATAAAAGTGCAGAGTTGGAGGGTAGCAAAACATACCACCTCAAAATATGCTTGTTTGGCATGAGGATTATTTTGAGCTGATTATTTTCGCAAAACTGTGGACACAAGAGAATCTCTGAAAACAGAGAAGTTACCCTTTTGTAGGAATGTTTACAATTATAAGGGAAATCTCTATTTGTAAGGGTGTCTCCCTCACTGTACCACGAAGAGGATGACTCTAAATCACAAGAAACTTTCATCAGTGGAGAAGGCACAGACTTAAATCTGCATAACAAACCTTGCCCTTGTTCACTGTGCTTTTCTTGATAACCTCCCTTAAGTGGCCTCTAACATCTTTCTTTGGCTTTAATTGAAAATGGCATTTAAGATGGTGGCTTGGGACATTTCAAGGAGTTTTACTCCGTTTTCCTGGGTATCTCCCATGAGTACAAGAGGTATACATGTTGATCAATTTCTGCTTCTTATTCTCTTATTGATCTTTGGTTACAGGCAGATCTCAAGCACAGGGTAGAGAGAAAATTATTTTCCTCCCTATTGGGTTTAGATTAACATACATTTTTTTTGTTCTTTTCCTCTCCTTTTTGCTCTTTCTTGTTCCCTTTTTTCTCTCTTTTTCTAAAATATGCCTGTGCAATTCTAACTTATTCACTGTCTCAATATACATTTATGCCTGTATGCATCTGTATGCAATTGTTCTACTATATTTATATACCTACATCTGTATCATTGTTAATAACTCGTGAATTATTTATGTCATCTGGATCCACAGCATTCACCTTTATGTATTTTATACTTTAGCTAAAGAAATCCTTAATGAATAGGTATTATTTCATCAGGGTCTTCTCTACCTTTTCCTGTCCTCAGCTAAACATTTTCAGAGGCTAGATGTTTCATCAGTATAAACTTAATGGGTACAATGTTTTATTTATTCTGTTTAAATGCAGAGGTAACTTGACATTTACCATTTCTGAATCATTTTTTAAAAAAGAAAGTTGATATTTTAACTGTTTCTAAATGACCTAAAAAGATTCTCCCTGGTAGGACAAAGTAAATTTGGCTTTTCAAAGAAAAGACATCTCTTGGCTATGGGTGGGATACCTGTGTGTGTCCCATGGAAACATTATATTAAACCATGTGCATAGCATAAATAAGCTTATTAAACTAAGTATTTTGGAGAAAAAAGTTTTAATGAATTTTATAGTAAGACAAAGAATGAAGAGTCTTATCAGTTCTTCTCTGAAGAGTGAATATAATTCCCTGAAAATAACAAAGATTATAAAATAATTTGAAGGACAAAGCTGCTAGTGACTGTAAAGCATACTTTCATTCTTTTGTATAATAGAAGATAAAAATCCAATCCATTAAGATGACTGTGGAGAGGAGAGAAGAAAAGAACAGAGAGGCCTGGGTATCATAAGTCATTATACGGTTTTAAATTGGAAGGTAGGAGAAAGACTCATGGGGGAAGATGAGATAGGCAGAAACAATCACCCAGGAGGTCTTAGCATTCAAGGTGACCAATTCAAATCTGATTTGAAGGGAGACTACAAACCAGTTTAAAGACATGTGTAACACAGTCAACGTGAGATGTAATAATGATATTTTAGCCCTCTTGGATGGGGGTGAAAAATCTGCGGGGTAGAAGGCTAATGAGGGGAGAGCTGTAGGTTCATAAGTCGAGTGCCTCAGGATCAATTGGTTAGGAGTGTCACAACCCTCTGAGCATCAGGGACCAGTCACCCAGGGAGTGTGCAGAAATCCACCTATCTGATCATTATCTCTATAACCTCTAAAAGCACTTTCAGACAAAGAACCTTATATGAAAACACTTGTCAGTGGCTTTTCTGAAAAAGTTGCTTTTGTATGTATGCACAATATAAAAAAAATCCAAGTTTCCTTTTGGAATAAAAAGGAAATAAAACTAAAGAATTTTTCTGTATTCATAAGAAAAAGTAGAAGTTTGTTGACATCTTTCTCAGTTACAAATAGAAACAAAAGTCACTTATGAGAGAGGTAATGTCAGAATTGTCCTGGGCCCATAAAACATTCCTCTCCAAGGACACTTATCTTGTATCTATCACATAACTGGTGTTCTGAATTCTTCTTGATCTCATTTGCAATCACGTGTCTTAGAAAGGCCCAGAAAAGAGAGATTGAGGTGCTAAGTTAATATAGGACTAACTCACATATTCCTGATTAACTATTACAGATAGTGTAAAGATAGAATGAAATTGTTAGTAGTAAATATAAATATTTATCTACTTAATTATTAAAAAGTTATACAGTAATATATATGTATAATATATCAAATGAATATATATCACATATAAACATATCATACACAACTGATTATACTTGGATGAATCCAGACATTTCCTAACTGTAACTATTTTTTTGGGAGCTCATCTTAAATTCCTAAAGTTCAATTTGTTTGTGGTATTTTGCCATTTTCATCTCACATTTTGCTCAACAAACACAAAATAACAGCAATAAAACCCCCCAAATAAACAAACAAAAAAACTCAATTCTATTCTAACACAATTTTTAGAGAACATATTATTTAAAAAGCTTTATCCATTCTTATTGTGGCTGAAAAGACTGGAAGCAATGCACTTTATTTTACTCAGGGAGATAAGGGCAAAATAATAAATAACAGGGAAAATGACAAAACACCTAACTTGTTATCTGAACCTGCCTGTGACTTCTAGGCATTCTTAGCTCTCGAAATGAATTTCAGTTCTTCATGGATGCCAAGGAAAAATGTGATTCTGAAAGGATAGATTTCATAATTAGAATAAAATGTACTAGACAGAGAAGGAAGAAAGAGAGCAAAAGGCATTGGACAGATGTTATTAAGGTAACTGAAGTTTATCAGTGATTTTTTTAAGTCATGTCTGACTTGAATGAAAGTAGTCTTTCTTTTCCATAATCAGTGACCTTTAGGAAGTTTCTGGAACGAACCTGATTCCAGACAAATTATATATTTTTTCTCAACATCTCATCATTTTCATAGAGATAAAATTAGATTAAAATGGGCTTTATTACTTTTTTGCCAAAAAAACTGCAACAACAATATCAGAATATGTAGACTCTGAAGTGTGTTTGATGGAAGTGAGAAAAGTCAATTTAGTTTTTTTTAAGGATAAAAGAATCTTCTTAAAAATTTTAGGAGACATTGTTATGAATTCAATGATAGTATTTACATGCATTTTAGATCTTTTTGATATTAAAATTAATTCTATTTATTTCTTTATTTTGGTGCTTAGCAGGATAACATAAGCCTATTATTCTCTTCAAGCTAGTTGCTTTGATAGTGCAGTTGGAGGAAGCATCCCAAAGCCTCCCTGGAGGCCAGGGCTCCCGGTGAGGACCCCCAGTCTCCACACTGCTTCTATCCTGGTCTTCCTTTTAGTTACTTCTTGTTCTTAGTATAGTCAGAATTATCATAGTCATGAATTCTATGACTTTTCTCAGAGCAATTCACAGAATAGAGGAAAGCACAAGTACTAATATTACCAGAAACCTCTCCACCCCAGCACCATCCCAGATATTTGGTAGAAATTCATCGTTAACCAATGATAAGAATTTACCAAGTGATATAAAAAAGAAACAGAGCTGGTTTGAAAAATTATATTTTATGACATTTTCATAAATCAAATGTATCATGAAATTCTCCTAAAAATTCCACATTAAATGTTTAAGAAAACTCCAAGTTTTTGTTTTACTATAGCCTAATGAGTACATAGTATTATCATATTTAAATTTTTGATAACAGAAAGGCCATAAAGAAGAGAGTGTTTTTTTAAATCATTAAGTTGACTACCATGATATGGAACTTCATTAAATTATTTTACATTTCTTTTTCTATAATTTACCTTTTTCTTTTTCGTATGTGTTTTCTATTTTCAGTATTTCTCTCATAGACTTCAAGAATTCTTTGTAAATTAAAAGATTCAATGTCCTGTCTATCATGTTATCCAAAGCTATATGTCCCATTGTGTTTGTGTCTTTTAATCATGGATGTCCATGAAGTTATTCAAATTCTTTAAATTTCCCTTTATGATTCATCCATTAATTTGTATGTTTTATATATTCTGGTCAATTCCCAGTATTGTAAACGTATGCATGTACAATTTCTCCTTTTTCCCCCCCTTTTCCCACATAATACTATTCTGGCATTTATTTTGAGATATTACATGAAAGTAATGATCTGGCTTATATTATTTTCCTCTAAGGGAGGGCAACTTGCTCAAAAATTTCTTTAAAAATCCTGTATTTCATCAGTGATTTTTAAAATCCAACTCTCTTATACTCTAATTTTATATGTCATATCATGATCAGGTTTTTGGTATTTTTAGTAAGCAGAAATGTCTTTCTGAAAGATGTTCATGTTCTAATCGCCAGAACATGTGTATATGCTAGATTTCATGTTAAAGGAGAATTAAGGTTGTAGATGAAATGAAGTTTGCTAATAGGTTGAGTCTTATTATTATCCAGGTGCACTCCATGTAATCACAGGGACCTTAAAAGCAGAATTAGAAAGTGGAAAAAGAGAATCAGAAGGAAACTCTCATACACTGCTGGTGGGAGTGCAAACTGGTGCAGCCACTATGGAAAACAGTATGGAGATTCCTCAACAAATCAAGGAGAGAACTACCATATGATCCAGCTATTCCACTGCTGGGTATTTATCCAAAGAACTTGAAAACACCAACGCGTAAAGATACATGCACCCCTGTGTTCATTGCAGCGTTATTCACAATAGCCAAGACTTGGAAGCAACCTAAGTGCCCATCAAGGGACGAATGGATAAAGAAGCTGTGGTATATATACACAATGGTATACTACTCAGCCATAAGAAACGATGAAATCCAGCCATTTGTGACAACATGGATGGACATTGAGGGTATTATGCAAAGTGAAATAAGTCAGAGGGAGAAGGTCAAATACTGTATGATTTCCTTCATTAAGTAGTAGATAATAACAACAATAAACAAACACATAGAGACAGAGATTGGATTGGTGGTTACCAGAGGAGAAGGGGGGAGGGAGGAGGGTGAAAGGGATAATTCGGCACATGTGTGTTGTGATGGGTTGTAATTAGTATTTGGGTGGTGAACATGATGTAATCTATGCAGAAATAGAAGTATAATGATGTACACTTGAAATTTTTACAATGTTGTAAACCAATGTTAGTGCAATAAACAAAAAATTTAAAAAAAGGTAAAAAAAAAAAGAAGGAAATGTGAACTACAGAAGAATGGTAAAAGATGCTATGTTTGGTAAAAAGCTACGTTCCTAAATTGGAAGATGGAGAAAGAAGGCCACAAGCTAAGGAATGCGAGTGTTCTCTAGAAACTGGAGAGGACCTTCCTGAAAGCCTCCAGAAGAAAACGCTGCCCTGCTGACACCTGATTTTAGCGTAACTGTGACCTGTGCCAAAATTTCTATTCTCTAGAACTATAAGATTAAAAAAAAAGTGTTTTTAAGCAGCTAAACTTATGGTAATTTATTACAGCAGCATAGAAAACTGATATAGAATTGTATTTTATCGACCTCTGTGTTGTTAAAACCGAAACAGCATTCTTATTCATTGTCATTCTCCTTCCCATACATTATAGAAATGTGTATTAGGCTCTTTTAGATTCTGGTGTATAGTGGACATGAGCAAATCAACATACAAATATGTAACATTTCAGGTAATAATAGCTCTGAAGAAGAATAAAACAAAATAATGGGAGAGTGAGTCAAGTTATATTTTATTGAGATATATATAAGCAAGAAGAAAGGTTTTTGGGGGCAAGGAATCAGAATTGCAGTTGGAGACATTAAAATGTTGATGTTGTAGGGGAGCAAAATTTGCCACCCACCCCAATATGTGTCACTTTGGCATGCAAATTATTTTGAGCTGAAAACTATCAAGGCCCAAAAGACCTTTTGACCTTCCCCCTAACTACCTAAAAGAATTTAGATAGAGGGCCTCTTCCAGGAAGGGAGCTGTCACCTTAGATAAACTACAGTATAATATGAGCTAGGTGTGATAGGGAGAAACCCAGCAAAGTCTGTTTGATCAAAGTCCTCTCTGTGTCCTGTTGTTTCTGTATGGCCCAGCAAATATTTGTTTATCAAATATTTGCTTTTTTCATCTTCCTGTTATTTGCCTTTCTTCCCTTTGAAGCCCCAGACCTCTACCCACTTCTCTTTAGCTCAGGACAGGCAAATAAGCCTCAACTGCCTGACTGTCTTTGGGGCCTCCTATTCTTATGGAGCCCTTGTACATACAAAATTAAATTTGATTTTTCTCCTTCTAATCTGTCTCATATCAATTTAATTCTTAGACTAGCTAGAAGAACTCAGAAGGTTAGAGGAGAAATTTTTCCTCTCTGACAGTTGGCATAGTTGGCAGGATCAACTATACTGGCTGGAACACTGTTCACTCTGCCACAGCTGAGAGATCCTGAGATAACTGACAAAAGCCAGCAGAAGGTAAGAGTTCTTACCATGTCAGTCTTCCGGATCTCTGCCTGGGGGGTCCAATGGAAGTGAGAGTGGTGAGATTTTTTCCTTTTCTAAATTTAAATTAGCAAGAGAATATATTTTTGGATATATAGTTTTGTGGATATAGCGACTCTAGTAGAAGTTTGGTGTGAGTACTCTTGTTTTGATTGATCCTTTTTCTCCCAGAGATGTCACTATTTTTCTTTGTCTCTGTCTAACGTGTTGTTTGTTTTGTTCTATGTCTTGAGAGCTTGGCTTTATAACTAGTGAGAATATTCTCTCTAGTTCCATCAACCCAGAGGATGTGTTAACCGGCATGCATTTAGTGGGCAGTCAAATAGACTGGGATTCCAAGCCAGTTGGTCAGAAGCACAGATAACAACCTGGGCTTGTGACTGGTGTCTCCGTCCAACTGTGCCAGGGTTCGGGGAGTCTGTCATAAAGAATTGTTACCGAACCAGGTTCATTTTGCCCGCCACCCAGAAAGCCAATCACCGAGACCATGAGATTGCAGAGAGAGAGGGTTTAATCACAAGGCAGCCACATAAGGAAATGGGAGAATGAGTCTCAAATGCGCTTCTCTGAAAATAGAGACTCAGAGATATTTGTCTGGAAGGGGGGCAAGGGGGTCTGAAATGTGGAGATAGATCATTGGAAGTGAGAAGAGGTGAGGTAATTAATGATCTGTGCAAGCGTAGTCAGACTTCATGCCTCTTCATAGGACTCATGTTCACAAAATGGTGATGTTAGCATGACCCAAGAGTGGAGTTTTTAGCCTCTTGACATCAAAAGGTCGCTTATCGGACATCTGTGTGGGCCCAGTTGATAGGTTGGTGGTCTCGACCGGCCTTAAGTGAAGGGGTTCAAATTCCTGAAAAACAGCTCAAACATCCATTATCACGGTGACCCAGGCTTCAAGGAGATGTTGTCTATAGGAATCTAGTGGGAGTCAGATAACATATTGCCTAAATAGCACAGTTAAGAATGGGTAACAGCTAAAAGCTATAGCCAGTAATTGCAAAAAGGAAAAAACACTTTAGTCCCTAGCTACCTAATCAGCAATGGCTAACTGTTTGCCGGTGTCAGAGTCCCAGTCATAAGGGGTCCATGTCGTCTCAACCTTCATTGTCTTGTTAGTGCTGGAAAAGTCCCATTCCAGTGGCACCACCCCAGTGTCATAGATTAGAGGGTTTGTGACTGAAGGCATCTCACATTCTCATGGCAAACTGGAGACACCATTTGCACTACATCATTCTTACTGCCTGTGACGACAAAAGGTCCTTGCCTTCTTGTTTGTCTCATTTGTGTCCTGAGACTTTTGGTTATCTTTGGAAGTGAACTTTTTGGATCTTGTGAGAGCTGTGTCCTTTGCACTCTCCTGTGGGGCACTTAAGTTAAGCCATAAAAAACTTATTTGTTTGATAGATCCTACTCATCATTGGCCAGATGAGGGACCACTTAACTTGGAAAAACTTCTAAGTTGCAAATTTTTTTTAGACAGCTCTCATTTTGAATAATTTTCTTGAAGTTCTAGAACATAGAAATCTTTTGATTTCCATCCTAGGTGGAAATCTCCCTGATATAAAGAAGCAAGTTTAGTTAGATGGATGGGTCAGTCTCTTGATAATCAGGCTACAACCCAATTCTTACGGAATTGAAAACAACTGTCTTTGCCTTGCAAATCTCTACAAAACCAGAAATGTGGCTCTAAAAGAAATTCAGAAGTTCACCTATCTTTACCCCGAATCTCTGAAACTCATCTATTTATCTCAAACTGTTTGTAGATATTGGTACATTAGAAACAGAATTGTCCCACACTTAACAAAAAGAAGGAAAAATTTAAATTACCCTAGACCTCTGATAAAAGGTAAATATGCCCCAAAAACTCCATTTTGAAAGAAACTTAAATACTTTCTCTATGCCTTTGTGATGCAAATTTTCTACCCAAATCTTCTCTAGGACATAAGAGCCACTCTTTGAAATGCAAAATTTAGAGGGAAGTTTCTTATCAGAGGGAAAAAAAAAAAAGAAACTATTTGGAAATTGGGCAAATGAAAAATCTTAAAAATTTTATCTACAAATATTAGTAAAAAAAAAAAAGCTTAAGCCATCTGAGCATATAAACTTAACCTTTTCTAACTGCCAAAACAAAATTTGGATCCAACTATTCTTTTATAAACTATTAAGTTTTGTACTCTTGTACCCATCTCATCACTAAATTTTTTTAAAACAAAAGTATAAGATCTCTGTTTGTGTCTGTCTGTATGTGTATATGTATGTCTATATACATATATTGTAGTCGTGGGATAGTTTTCTATCTCTTGCTAAAATTAATTTGTAAAGGAGCCCTTTCAATTGGCTTAAAAACAAACTAGCGCTTACACAAATTAAGGGTCAAGTATTCTAAAAACTTTCAGAAATATAATGGAAACTAACCCAAATGCTTTTCAAGTTTACGATCTGGGAAAATATTTGATATTAAAGCTAGATTAATTTAATTTGTTGGTTTGATTAATACAGGTATGTCTTTAGAGTTACCAGAGTTAAACATAATACTTTTGTTCTACCTAGATTTACTAAAAGTCAAATAAGTTCATCTTATCTCTGTTACAAAATTTGTAAGCCAGGAAAATAACTTAGGATGATGACTCATATTGTCTAATGTCTCATAAAGTTTTTTTTTTTTTTTGTGAGGAGGATCGGCCCTGAGCTAACATCTGCTAATCCTCGTCTTTTTGCTGAGGAAGACTGGCCGTGGGCTAACATCTGTGCCCATCTTCCTCCACTTTATATGGGACGCCTCCGCAGCATGGCTTGCCAAGCGGTGCGTCAGTGCGTGCCCGGGATCTGAACTGGCGAACCCCGGGCTGCCGCAACAGAGCGTGCACGCAACCACTTGCGCCACCAGGCTGGCACCCCCCTCATGAAGTTTTTATGGGTGATCTAAAACATGATTATTAAAACAAGTAAATTAAATAGATGTAAGCAAGATAACATTTTTAGGTGAATTTTTAGCAATAATTATGTGTTATGGTATGTGTATTTAAAAATAGCTTCCAAAATCTTTTTGTTAACTTGAAACTTCACAGTTTTGCTAAATTAAATTAAATGCTGGAAAATTTATTGAATGTCTATATTATTTCCTAAAAAATTAAAATAGTAAAACATTAATTACTAAATATAGGTTGATCTATTTTTGGCTTTTATTACAGAGAAACTAAAGATGTTTGGGCCTGTTAATAAACATGTCTTGTGCCATGTTAAAAGATTGTACTATGATAAAGTGTATGCATCTAGAAATTATGAAATGTATTCATAAATTTGCCAATCTAGAGAATACTGGTGTAACAGTTCACAATTGCTTACTTATCAGTTTCCACTAAGGGTTAATAATTTGAATTAATATATGTAATTAAAATTACTAAAATAATAAGAGAAACATCTCTATATTCAAGGAAAGAAGGATGTGTGTTTTGGGGTAAGAAAAGGCATGAGGTATGGAGATGTATTTTGAGGGGTATGAAATTAATTTTGTCCTAAGATAAAGCTGGTTATTTCAGAACGGGAAAAAAAAAATGAAGAACAAACTATGGATGTAAAAAGTTGTAAACAGAGAGAGAAAGAGAGAAGGAGGGAATCTTGTATGGTTAAGTTGGCTAAAAATTAAACTGTTATTATAAGAGTGTTAAAAATAAACTTCAGTATCAATAATATACTTATGTAAAGCTAAAACTTTATTTTCTTTCATCTATTAAAAGAACAAAATTGTCTTGAACTATTAGTCTGCTTTTGATGAGAGATTGTAAAAGGCTTTTCTTTAACTTTTAAAATAATCTCCCTGGAAAAACAAAGATTCTGTGTTTTGTCAAAGTAATTTCCTATGTTCAGAAAGCTAAATCTTTTCTATTATAAGAGCTAAGGGATTTTTTTTTTTCCAACCACTATTTAACTTTCTGTATTTGCCTTTAACATCTATTGTCACTTTGGTTAAATGGATAACTAAGCATTGTTTCACAACGACCTATGAGCCTGTTTGACCAAATGTTTTAAAACCTCTTTGATATTTTTGACAAAGTTCCCAAAATCAAATTCTAAACAAAGTCTTTTTGACCTCAACTAACTTTGAAATTTTCCGGAGGGTCCCTGGAACCCTGAAATTTCAAAGGATTTGTTGCCTCTCCTTATAAAAAGTGAAATGTTAAACTAATTAGGCTTATTTGGTATGTTAAAATTACAAAGGAAGCATAGTCAAATAAGCAATGATAAATCTTCTTAGTTTATATTGCATGGGTGAATGTTATTAATATGAATGTTCTTGAAATTATATAAAAGTCCTAAAATTCTGATATATCTTGGTATAATGTTATCTGTCTTAATTCTAGTTATTATCTTAAATGTTATGTGTCACAGAAATAACCAAATTTCCTTATTGCATTCTAATTTTCCATCTGACCTTTAACCATGTGCATTTTTATGTCTTTGTCATTTACAGAGAGTTATTGTTTTACTCTGATGTTTTGGCAAATATGTTTCATCTTCAGAGGGATTCATGGAAAGGACTCTGACACTTATTCTAGAATACAGGATTCTGATAAACTTTCAGGTCATACTATTGAACTAGGTAAGAATTTTCAGGACACTAATGGAGAAACTGATGGCTTCCTACATCTGCTAACAAAAGATCAAGATCAATAAGAATTAATTACACAGGACTAACGAAACTAATGAACATGATTATAATTTTCATGACTTCTGTTTGAAACATTGCTGGTTCTTTAGTTTTTTGTTTTCCAGATATAACAAAACCTTTCCTCTTTAGCTAACTATGACTTACAGCAATTTGGTAAACTAAACCTTTGTAAGCAGAATTGAAGCATTTATCTTTTTCTCCCTACTTGACGCCTCCAGAATTCAGAAACTTTCAGTGAGTATTCTTATATTTTCATAGCAACATAATTATTTCCATAAATTCAACAAGAATCTGTTCTCCATGTAATAAGAAATAGTTGTAAACATTGGTTATATTACCAAAGCTTTGACTGGAACATCATATTTGAGAGAAACATGCATAAACTCAGATATGGCCAGACTGCTTTAAGGAACTAAGATTGACTTTATAGAGCCAATAAAAACTGCTTGAAAAAACAGTCTGGTACCTTGCTTACAGGGTTCTCAACAGCCTAACAGGTGAATAAGTAAGGTTACATCCTTGTAAGTGCAAGAGCCTCAGGATATTTTGGAGACCTCAAGTAGAGAGGAATTCATCTAAATTTAGAGGTATTGCAGGCAAAGTCTAATGGCAAGTCCTTGGCTTGGCTTGGCTTTCTTGGCCTCGAGAGCCTTTTAAAAGTTCAATCTGCAGATTTCTTATGAAACGTTCCAGCAAAGCAGATTAAAAAGGACTGATATTATCAATTACTATTCCTGCTGTACCTATGTAAATAATTGAGCCAAGTTTATTGAAACTAAACATTTTGCAAACAAATTAGTCTGAATTTGGCTATATTTGGTAGAAATGAGGGTGATTTTAGAGAGAAAAATTTTTTCAGTAATACACCTTTGTGGGCATTAGATTCTACTGCTGTTCATTGTCGTTTAAGGTTCTGTTTTCTACCTGTAAACTGGACTGGATCCTGAATTCAGTTTCCTCCAATATTTGGCCCAACTCTCCAAACTAATGTTTCAATTTTTTCTCCTGCTCTTCCAAGTTGGAATCATTAAGAAGTAAAACTGCCCTTTTTCCAAAGCCATGCAAACTAAAGTTGGACAACTTGATATAAACTTCAGAGAAATCACAACAGCTCCTGTATGGATAATCTTCCTGCCTGTTGTTGTACGGGCAACTCAGAAAGATCACCAGAGACATTTAAAGAGCAAACTAGGAAAATCTGTCCGATTGCTACTGCCAGCTCTCACTTCATCTGAAAATACTTTGAGTTGAACATTTGGGAATCTGTTCAACTGGCTACCCTCAGAACTCAGAGACTGGTTTATAACTTGCCCCAATCATTAGCTGTTGTTTTTCTTTTTTTCCACAGAAAAGTACCTTATTAAATACCTGATTTGTTGCACCATAGGCCTAACTTTGAAAGCCCACTTAAGTTACCGCCTCCTGAAATGAGACACAACTGTTTAACTGAACTGACTTACTCTCAGGACTAAGAGACTGGTTCAACGAGATGGGAAAATCTACCAACTCAGCTTCTGTAGGGACTGTAGGGTAGCAAAACTTGCCACCACAAAATATGTCCCTTTGGCTTGTAAATTACTTCACGCTGAAAACAATCAAGATCCAAAAGACGTTTTGACCTTCCCCCTAACTGTCTAAAAGAATTTAGATAGAGGGGCTCTTCCAAGAAGGGAGCTATCACCTTAGATAATTACAGTATAATATATATGAGCTCAGTGTGGTAGACAGGGAGAAACCCAGCAAAGTCTGTTTGATCAAAGGGTCCTCTCTGTGTCCCATTTTTTCTGTATGGCCCAGCAAACATGTTTACCAAACATTTACATTTTTCATCTTCCTGTTCTTTGCCTTTCTTCCCTTTGAAGTCCCAGACCTCTATCCCTTTCTCTTTAGCTCAGGAGAGGCATACAAGCCTCAACTGCCTCACTGTCTATGGGGCCTCATTTTTTTATGGAGCCCCTATGTGTATGAAATTAAATTTGGTTTTCTCCTATTAATCTGTCTCATGTCAACTTAATTCTTAGACCAACCAGAAGATCTTGGAATGTTAGAGAAGAAATTTTTCCTTCCCCAAAATGTCCTTTAGTTAGGAGAGAAGTTTGGTCTGGATAAATAAATTTTTGAACCATTAACGTATTTAAAGCCAAAGGCCTAGGAAGTGCCATAGATCTGGGTCAGTCCTGGGGAGTAAAGGAACCATGTGGTCCTCTTAGATTTAGAGCTTCAGAAGAGAAAGAAGAATTGACAAAGAGAAAGAAAAAGGAGAACTAGATGAGGAACTGAGATTTTACCATAGTAAGAGTGAATGATACAAGTAAAATTGCTGTTTGTTATTGCTGTGAAAAGTATATTCAAATTTCTTATTTTGTTAGAGCTATAGCATGGTTGGTTACAGTAGTAAAAAAATATAGGGGCAGTTGGTAATTTCTCTTCTTTCTATATCCAGACCTTAAAACTCTTAGCTCATTTTTAGAAAAAGTACTATTGTTGTTTTCATGACCCACAGCATTAATGTGAAGGAATAATGATATATTTTCTTTTAAATTTATTTTTGTATATTAATACCATTAATGGAATACAAAATACAGGTGTTAATGCATATGATAAATTCTGACAATAAAGTTTTCCTTTATTTTAATAATCTAATATATATATTTAAATTCCATGTCCCTATATTTTAGTTTATCTTGGTATTTTAGTTTTAATAGACTAGGACTGATAATTTTTATACGTGAATATAAAGAACACTAGTATTTCCAATTGCCCGTGTAATGTTATTACACCTGAAGTTTTCATAAGCACAATATTTATTTAGTGTTTCAGAACAATTCCACAATGTATTTTAATCAAAGTGTATTTTTTTTGCTAAATTACATATGGTAAAATCTGGTAAGCATGATCCTTACTGTTTATATATGTATGATTAAAATATAAAATTATTACCAGAAAATGAGATCCAGCTCTGATGCTCAAACTTAATTTATTTCAGTACCAACAAATAGCTCCATACAAATTAAACTTCTGAACTTGGGGTTTAAATATCTATTTATTATTAAGAAAAATGCAAGACCGCTGTTATAAAGAGACTTGCAATTTTAAGAGGATTAAAGCAGATGTCTTATCTTTTTAAAGAAAATTGAAAAACGAGAAGGACAAAGAATATACTTAGTTCATGATATCCCATTGAGGGTCTTAATGATAACATCTGTTAGTGCTGCTATAAAAGTGGCTGAGCAGAGGAGAACAGGAAGTTACATTTGTCCAGTAATTGAGCAATGCAGCCAGCATGTTGATTGGGACAAGGAGAAAGAAAGAAAATGAGGAAAAGATAGACAGAGAAGCCTTGAAGCTAGCTTTAATAATATCCAGAAGCAAAGGGTAAGAGACATCTGGCATTTTAACAGAATGGATCAACTGCTCTGCAGTAACCTTTTATTTTTTTTCAGTTTTTCTCTCTTTAATCTTTAAGGTTAACTGCTGGTTTGCTGTATAGATTCTATACTTAGCAAAGTGTTATGCGCAAATTGTTAAAAAAAAACAATGTGTGTGTGTGTGTGTGTTAAATATTTATTGATGAGCTTCATTTAGAATTTATTCTGTCAGAGGACTTTTATTCAACACTCAACAAAATTTTATTCAATGCCACTTATATGTCAGGAACCAGGTTTTGAAGTAAAAAAAAGAATTCTGCTTCCTGGCTCGGAAAATAATAGGTCCGTGTGGTCATAATATACTTAGAAATTTACAAAGCAATCTCAACTACATTGTCTCTTTAATTCTCAGGATACCCTTCTGAGTTAGGCATTATTTTGCTCTTTTCTAGGTCAAGAAGACGAAGCGCAATGAGGTGCAAAATGTCATTAGTAAGTAATGAAGATGGCCCTTGAATTCAGAGTTCCAAAATTTAATGCTATTCTTACTTACACTTATTTTTAAGAAATATAGGGATTTTAAAATTTACTCATTCAGATATTCTTTACAGATTTTATCAAGAGCTGCTAATAATCAAGGCATTGTTAGGATTGTAAAGAGATACCAAATTATATGAACTGTAATTCTAACATGAATTTTCTTATGTAGTGGTATGTTAGATATTGACCACATATTCAAATATGAAGAGTCATTTAAAAAAAAAAAAACCTGACAAGTAAGTTTAAAATGGTGACCATGATAATAAGCCACAAAAACAGCATTCATTTAGATTTCATAAACTCAGAAGTTACAGAGCATCTGGCTGAAGTGTCTGTAGTTAGCTAAAAAGGTTTTTTTGTGGTTTAACTAAATAATGGAAATAAGTTTCCAGATAAAGTTTAAATATTTAAGAGAAATATATTTTCAAGCACCGCAAATGTTTTGATTGCATCTGTACTTATAAAATGATTATGTGCTAATCACAAATTTGTTATTAATACCTTCTAAACCGTAAACCACTAAGGAACTCTCTCAGTTACTATCCTTTGAGAAAGTAACAAAACAGCATTCCCATAACCAGTTTTTTTATTAAATAAACGTGTGTTTTCCTTAACCAAATATGCTTTCTTTAATAAACGAATGATTGATATTTTTACTTTCCCCAAAGAAATCAAAATAGTAATCCCTTCTTTAACTCATTAAATAGTCCTACAGGACAAGAAAAAATATCTATTTTTCTTTTTTGATGAAAATAAAAAAAAATGTTTTTTTCTTTGTTAGTTCATTAGAAACCCAGCAATGAAAAAAATGAGTAGAATTCATATTTGCCTTTTTGTATCCAGTGCACTAACATTTAAACTGAGATTTGAACTGTTAAATGTTCTGGTGGTACACTCTATTTAATATAACTACCTTCCTTCCCTGCTCTAGCCCCCTGCGTGCCTGATCTCCCTTACTCTGGCCATTTTTTTTCCCCATAGCACTTATTTTCTAAGATAGTAAGTAATTTATTTCTATATTATGTTCATTGTTTATCTGTCTCCTCCTTCCTACTAGAATATAAACTCCTCCATTAGAGATCTTTCTTTGGTCCTAAGGGCCAAAGCAGCGCCCGTCACTTAGAAGGCCTTTAATTCATAGTTTTAAATGAAAGAATGAACGAATCTACTAATATTTTAAGGAAAAATACCTGCTCTGCTTTCCTTCTGTAGGTTTATAAGTAAGTAAGATGGGAATACTGCTTTACTTTGAAGCGGTTCAGAACAGGCCTCCCCAAGACATGCTGCTTTAGCATGTGGAATATTTTCAGCTAAAAGCAATTGAGACCTTGCAGGTTCAAGAAAAACTGTTACCTCTCCCCTAAAGAATTTAAATTGGGGGACTTGTCCATAATAAATATTATCATGAGAAGTAACTTTTTATGGCCTGTGTGACAGGGCAAACATCTAACTACTGAATATCTGCTCCTCCTATTGTTCTGTGAATCACCTTCCTCCCCTCTGAAGCCCCAAGTCCCTATCCCTTTCCCTGGCTCAAGATAGCATAGATACCTCATTTCACCTTTTCGTCATGGAACTCCTCAAGTATATGTGGTTCTCATACATACAAAATTAAATTTGATTTTCTCCTATCAATTTGTTTCATGTCAATTTAATTCTTAGACTGGACAAAAGAACCTAGAAGGGTAGAGAGAAATTTCTTCTTCTCCCACAACTTCTTAGGAAGCTTCATGGTGGAAATATTTCAAAAGGGAAAGTTTGAGGCTCCCAAGCTGGAAAATGCATCAACATTTACGCAGTCACGAACAACCACATACTCACATACAGTGTGCCAGACGAAATCATAGGCACTGAGCATACAGACTTTAAAAAGCATAATTCCTGCTTCAAGGAACTAAAACTGTATTCGGCTATTTACTTAAGAACATAGCATCTGAAATCAAATCTGATGGTTAATCTTGACTCTTTCTTTTACTAGTTATGAACCTGGGCAAGTTAATAAACCTATAAATGTTTCAGTCTCCCCAGTTGTTATATGAGGGTAATAATAAAGTCTATCTCATTGAGTTTCTCTTTAAAATTAAATGATATAAACTATATAAAGGTTGGCCATAGCATCGATGCTCAATAAACATCAGTCAGTAGTAATGGCAGTTGTCCTTGTAGTAGAATTTGTTTATTAGAGATTCAGTGGTTGCAAAAAATTAGTTTTGTTTTTAATTTTGTTTCCTCATACATTTGCAGACTTACGTGGTCCATCTCTCAGTAGCTTTCATAGGATATGGGTTTGTGGTCTTCTATAAAGTGTCAAATATCCTCTCTTCCATTTGAAGCATTTATTTATTTTTCCCTTGAGGACCATTGTTCCAAGAGATCATGAACTGCACAAAGCTTGTATCTGCCTGGCATTTCGTCTTTTGGAGAACTGCTCTTCTCCCATTTGTGGACCTGGTGGAGCTTTCAGTCATGGTGCTCTGTTCCTAAACATATTCAAGTAGTGAGCATTTAACTCAGACTGTCTAATGGTTTCATATCCCCCAGACCACAGAGATTTGTTCAGATAAAGTCATGTAACCAGAGCCAGGCTAATCAAAATCCTTTCCAAGTCTCTCTGCAAGAATTAGTTAAGAAACTTATCAATTGCCTTTGAGGACCCGTTATTAGAAATGTGACGTGACTTCACCTGAAGGTGCTTCAAGTGACTACCTCCCTTAAGCACAAGGAAGAAGACATTTACAGCACAAGAGCATGAAAGCAGTGTGTAGAGAAAAGCAGAACTGACATGTTAAGAAAGAGATGGCAAGAAAGTCCTGATCATATTGTTTGTTCCCCTTAGTTGAACAATGCCTGAAGCCATCCTTAGGCATCCTAGTGGTATGAGGCAATCTTAAGGTAGATTTCTGCTACAGAGACTTCTGTAACACTGAAATTTCCAAAGCAGTCACCTCTTTCCAGGTTCTTGCTCTACAGTTGATAACTATCAGTGTCCATTTTATCTCTCTTCTGCTTTAATGTCAAAATAGAACACAGGCCCACTGAAAACACCTTCAATTCAGAATGTTTTCTCCTCAGAGGATCACATTATGGAGACATTCACTCAACATTCTCCCCTGATAGTGCTCAAATAGGCATAGCATAGGTTTTCAAAAAATTTAGGATATGTTTGCCCCATTCACTGAGGTACTTTTAAATGCAACATTTTTTTTTTTTTTTTTTTTTTTTGGTGAGGAAGATCATCACTGAGCTCACATCCATACCCATCTTCCTCTACTTTATATGGGATGCCAACACAGCATGGCTTGACAAGCTGTGCATCGGTGCGTGCCTGGGATCTGAACCTGCGAACCCCAGGCCACCGAAGTGGAGTGTGTGCACTTAACCACTGTGCCACCGGGCCAGCCCTTAAATACATTTTTATGGATGATTCTAATATTCTAATTACAAAAATGTGGGACCTATTTATAGATTATCATATGTAAAATGAAAAAGTTCTTTTCCAATTTTACCATTTTTTGCAAATAAATTTTAAGAGAATTTTGGACTAACCCCCCCTTCTCTTTTTCCTTTAGATAATTTTCTATTTAATATTCATTATTCAGCCATGCACTTTAATACTTAAGTTTAAATTTAGAAGACATTAACAAAAACCTATCCATTTTATAAATTATACACATATATGCATATATAGACAAACCTGTATATTCCTCTAAATTTTTCAGGAAAAGTGTTGAAATCTTTCTTGAATATTCAGTGTCGTTATTCTGAGAAGCAATTATGTAATTGTGGTGAAATTCCTGCACTTACAGCCTGGAGGTCCACTGTGTGATCCAGGACCACTTAACCTGTGCAAAGTCATCTCAGATTGTTGCTTTTTGTGTTTTTGTGTTCCCCGCTTTTTGTTGTCAATGATCACTTCCTAATTGTGTACTAGTTTATCTTCTGAGAATTTCTTCCTTTCTCTTGTTATTTTCCTGAGTATCATGTTCTGTTCGTGTGATTGGAAACTGAATTACTAAGCTAATTAGAATGATCTTTAAAGTAAAAGTAAATAACCTTCAAGTGAAAGATTGAGAGATAATGGCATGATAAAATTGTGGTTTCTTAGTAAATGGGTATTAAGACAATTATTTTGACTGTTCAGAATTTTTTTAAGCTGAATTCATGAGAGTGATGTGTTGCTGTATTTCATTTCTCATGTAACTATGTACATTCAAATGTATCTGTAGATAGAACTCTCTGCTTACTAATCCAGGAACTATTTCTCTCAATGCTAGTGTTAATTACTGGTTGATCTCTAGTTTAATATGCTTAAAAAAAAGTAAATAGTTTTTGCAGGCTTGTTTACATTTCCTCATCCTTTCATTACTGAGATTATCGAGAATCCATTGTAAGTGCTCTTGATATTTTGATTTCCTTTTGGAGGCACAACAAAATCTTCAGGAGTATTAGAACTGGACTTCAGTCAGCAAGCACAGGTAGACAAAAACCGTTGCTCAAAGCCACATAGCACCTTTATTCATTGTAAATTTTCCTTTTAAAGGTGTTTACCCTCCTTACTTTCACCATCCCTTCAAAATGTATGAGAATTATTAAGTGATGATCTGTCGATCATAATTCTTTGAGATAGGTTATGTGCTTAAGGAGGGGCAGAGGAAAAAAAGATAGGTTACAGCAGAGTCATGGATCTGCATTTGGTTATTACTATTATATGATAGCCTGAATTCTGACACTCCTGTGCAATATTAAAAATAGAAAACAAGCACCATCAAAAATCAAAAGTTAATGCTGCTACAGGCATATTGCCAGTTTGAGCCATCTACTGCTGAGCCGTTGGTCTCTGAGGCTTTTGAATGCTTATAGTGTGTGGCATTGCTTGAAGGAAAGTACCTCTAGGATAGCTCTTTACTCTCCACTGAATTACTTAGAACTGGAGACAATGAAATTCAATACAGGATTATTGTCATTCACTGATACATAGGGAATTATCCAGCTGTGATGGCCCTGTGAAATATAATGTGAACACCAAAGCACTACCTGTCCTAAGAAAGAGTTTCATGAGAAATGGAGAAAATAAGGTTCTACAGGCAAATAAAGACTATTTTTCAATATGTAGCTGTTGATATTTCTTAAACTGATTTTAGAGATGTACTTAAATCTATAATATCCATATTACTTAAGAATAAATTAAATATTTCAAATAAAACTGCAGTTTAGAATGCAAAATGGCAAATCAGAGAACATAGGTTTAATATAGGAAGTAACATTTGAACAATTATTTGCCAAGATTTATCTACATTGTTGACTTGCCAAAAATTACCTTATAATAATCCAATTTTAATTTTCTATATTTTTAGTTTTTTCTTCAAAGTCTAAAAATATATTTAAAAATATTCAAAGAGCTGAGTGAAAAACATTTTAAAACAAAATAATGATTTTGCTAATGATCATGCTAATTCAGATAATTATGTGTTTAAATAACACATTACATGTTTGATCTTTTAATTTTTATCATTAACAATCATTATATGTAAAAGTACCTTTTTAAATAATTATATGAGAAAGAGTACAGGCATACCTTGGAGATATTGCAGGTTTGGTTCCAGACCACTGCAACAAAGCAAATACTGCAATAAAGCAATACACACAAATATTTTGATTTCCCAGTACATATAAAAGTTGTGTTTACACTATACTGTAGTCTATTAAGTGTGCAACAGCATTATATA